>NC_091192.1:13831025-13933525 GCF_040958095.1 Procambarus clarkii
CTATTTTACTGCTAGGTAACAGGGGCATAGGGTGACAGAAACTCTGCCCATTGTTTCTCGCCGGCGCCTGGGATCGAACCCAGAACCACAGGATCACAAATCCAGCGTGCTGTCCGCTCGGCCGACCGGCTCCCTAAGGTTGACCAGACGACCAACCGGGAGGCCTGGTCGGCGGAGACCGGGCCGCAGGGCTTTGATTCCCGGAACCATTACAAGGTAGACACAAGGTAGGTTGGTACATGTCATGAATACGCCACGGTTTACAACGGTACCTTGCCTTACCTTGAGGTTACCTTATGGTTACCTTGAGGTGCTTCCGGGGCTCAGCGTCCCCGCGGCCCGGTCGTCGACTAGGCCTCCTGGTTGCTGGACTGATCAACCAGGCTGTTGGACGCGGCTGCTCGCAGCCTGACGTATGAGTCACAGCCCGGTTGATCAGTATCCTTTGGAGGTGCTTATCCAGTTCTCTCTTAAACACTGTGAGGGTCGGCCAGTTATGCCCCTTATGTGTAGTGGAAGCGTGTTGAACAGTCTCGGGCCTCTGATGTTGATAGTTCTCTCTCAGAGTACCTGTTGCACCTCTGTTTTTCAACGGGGGTATTCTGCACATCCTGCCATGTCTTCTGGTCTCATGTGATGTTATTTCTGTGTGCAGGTTTGGGACCAGCCCCTCAATTATTTTCCACGTATAGATTATTATGTATCTCTCCCGCCTGCGCTCAAGAGAATACAGATTTAGGATCTTTAGTCGGTCCCAGTAGTTTAGATGTTTTACTGAGTGGATTCTAGTAGTAAAGGATCTCTGCACGCTCTCCAGGTCAGCAATTTCTCCAGCTTTGAAAGGGGCTGTCATTGTGCAGCAATACTCCACTCTAGAGAGCACAAGCGTTTTGAAAAGTATCATCATCGGTACAGCATCTCTAGTGTGAAAAGTTCTTGTTATCGAACCTGTCATTTTTCTTGCAGTTGTGACGGCTACTTTATTGTGTTCTTTAAAGGTAAAGTCTTCCGACATGAGTACACCCAGATCCTTTACATTGCCTTTTCGTTCTATGTTATGATTTGCCTGAGTTTTGTACGTGGTTTCCGTTTTTATATTTTCATTTTTTCCGTAGCGTATGAGCTGGAACTTATCCTCGTTAAACACCATATTATTTTCTGTAGCCCATAGAAAGACCTGATCTACATCTGATTGGAGGTTTGCCGTGTCCTCTATGTTGCCTACTCTCATGAAGATCCTAGTGTCATCTGCAAAGGATGATACAGTGCTGTAGGTTGTGTTCTTGTCTATATTCGATATGAGGACGAGAAAAAGTACTGGAGCAAGCACAGTACCCTGGGAGACTGAGCTCTTCACGGTTGATGGGCTGGATTTTATTTTGTTGACTATTACACATTGGGTTCTGATAGTCAGGAAATTGTAGATCCATCTGCCTATTTTCCCGGTAATTCCTTTTGAACGCATTTTATGTGCAATAACACCATGGTCACATTTATCAAAAGCTTTTGCGAAATCTGTGTAAATTACATCAGCGTTTTGTTTGTCTTCCATAGCATCTAATGCCATATCATAGTGGTCCAGCAAGTGCGACAGGCAAGAGCGCCCTGTTCTGAAGCCATTGGAGGGCCGCTCCAAGCAACAGCCTGGTGGACCAAGCTCTCACAAGTCAAGGCTGGCCTCGGGCTGGGCTTGGGAAGTAGAAGAACTCCCAGAACCCCATCAAGCAAGTATGCTGATGAGGGTGATGTTACAAAGACCTCTTTTCTAGGCGTTCTGCTAACATCTTTCTCACAATCTTCTCCGCCACGTTGTGTGAGGTAAACCAGGCTGTTGGACTTCGCTGCTTGCAGTCTCCCGCATGAATTACAGTTCGAATGAAGGTATCCTTTAGAGGTGTTTTAAAGTTGCTTGGTATGCAAGTTGCTGGCCTGGCCTTAGTACCTCCTGTCTGGCTCCCTTCTATTAACACTACATTGGCTCTCTTCTATATTTCTGGTAGGTTGCCTATTACGAGGGATATTTTGTACACCATAATGTCCCTTATAACCAGGTAATGGTCATAGTATAAGACTCCCCCCCCCCTTTCCTCTTGTCCCTTATAACCAGGTGGTTGTGTTCCGTAGAGGGGAAGGGGCTGCAAATACTACCTGTTTCTTAATTATTTTACCACCTTTTATTAGCACCACCTGGAGGTCAGGCTGCGAGCAGCAGCTGCGTCCAAAAGCCTGGTTGACCAGTCCAGCAACCAGGAGGCCTGGTCGGGGACCGGGCCGCGGGGACGTGGAGCCCCCGAAATCATGGCAGGGTAACCGCAAGGCATTTGATTACCACATGAAGTACAAGGTAGCGGTGTGGTTAGGGCTAAGTGGCGGAGCTCGCTGATTATAAGGTGGGGCACCCGACCTTGGCAACACTGCTCCCACCCCAACACTGGGTGGGAGACACGCTGGCCACCCTCCCACCCCAACACTGGGTGGGAGACACGCTGGCCACCCTCCCACCCCCAACACTGGGTGGGAGACACGCTGGCCACCCTCCCACCCCAACACTGGGGGGAGACACGCTGGCCACCCTCCCACCCCAACACTGGGTGGGAGACACGCTGGCCACCCTCCCACCCCAACACTGGGAGGGGGACACGCTGGCCACCCTCCCTCCCACCCCAACACTGGGAGGGGGACACGCTGGCCACCCTCCCTCCCCAACACTGGGAGGGGGACACGCTGGCCACCCTCCCTCCCACCTCTACACTGGGAGGGGGACACGCAGGCCACCCTCCCACCCCCAACACTGGGTGGGAGACACGCTGGCCACCCTCCCACCCCCAACACTGGGTGGGAGACACGCTGGCCACCCTCCCACCCCCAACACTGGGTGGGAGACACGCTGGCCTCCCTCCCACCCCAACACTGGGTGGGAGACACGCTGGCCACCCTCCCACCCCAACACTGGGTGGGAGACACGCTGGCCACCCTCCCACCCCAACACTGGGTGGGAGACACGCTGGCCACCCTCCCACCCCAACACTGGGTGGGAGACACGCTGGCCACCCTCCCACCCCAACACTGGGTGGGAGACACGCTGGCCACCCTCCCACCCCAACACTGGGAGGGAGACTCGCTGGCCTCCCTCCCACCCCAACACTGGGTGGGAGACACGCTGGCCACCCTCCCACCCCAACACTGGGTGGGAGACACGCTGGCCACCCTCCCACCCCAACACTGGGAGGGGGACACGCTGGCCACCCTCCCACCCCAACACTGGGTGGGAGACACGCTGGCCACCCTCCCACCCCAACACTGGGTGGGAGACACGCTGGCCACCCTCCTACCCCAACACTGGGTGGGAGACACGCTGGCCACCCTCCCTCCCACCCCAACACTGGGTGGGAGACACGCTGGCCACCCTCCCTCCCACCCCAACACTGGGAGGGGGACACGCTGGCCACCCTCCCTCCACCCCTACCCTGGGAGGGGGACACGCTGGCCACCCTCCCTCCCACCCCAACACTGGGAGGGGGACACGCTGGCCACCCTCCCACCCCAACACTGGGAGGGGGACACGCTGGCCACCCTCCCTCCCACCCCTACCCTGGGAGGGGGACACGCTGGCCACCCTCCCTCCCACCCCAACACTGGGAGGGGGACACGCTGGCCACCCTCCCTCCCACCCCTACCCTGGAGGGGGACACGCTGGCCACCCTCCCTCCCACCCCAACACTGGGAGGGGGACACGCTGGCCACCCTCCCACCCCAACACTGGGAGGGGGACACGCTGGCCACCCTCCCTCCCACCCCTACCCTGGGAGGGGACACGCTGGCCACCCTCCCTCCCACCCCAACACTGGGAGGGGGACACGCTGGCCACCCTCCCTCCCACCCCTACCCTGGGAGGGGACACGCTGGCCACCCTCCCTCCCACCCCAACACTGGGAGGGGGACACGCTGGCCACCCTCCCACCCCAACACTGGGAGGGGGACACGCTGGCCACCCTCCCACCCCAACACTGGGAGGGGGACACGCTGGCACCCTCCCTCCCACCCCAACACTGGGAGGGGGACACGCTGGCCACCCTCCCACCCCAACACTGGGAGGGGACACGCTGGCCACCCTCCCTCCCACCCAACATGGGTGGGAGACACGCTGGCCACCCCCTCCCTCCCACCCCAACACTGGGTGGGAGAGACACGCTGGCCACCTCCCTCCCACCCAACACTGGGTGGGAGACACGCTGGCCACCCTCCCTCCCACCCCAACACTGGGAGGGGACACGCTGGCCACCCTCCCACCCACCCCAACACTGGGTGGGAGACACGCTGGCCACTTTCCCTCCCACCCCAACACTGGGAGGGGGACACGCTGGCCACCCTCCCTCCCACCCCCAACACTGGGAGGGGGGACACGCTGGCCACCCTCCCCTCCACCCCTAACACTGGGAGGGGGACACGCTGGCCACCCTCCCTCCCACCCCCAACACTGGGAGGAGGGACACGCTGGCCACCCTCCCTCCCACCCCAACACTGGGAGGGGGACACGCTGGCCACCCTCCCTCCCACCCTAACAATGGGAGGGGGACACGCTGGCCCACCCTCCCTCCCACCCCAACACTGGGAGGGGGACACGCTGGCCACCCTCCCTCCCACCCCTACACTGGGAGGGGGACACGCTGGCCTCCCTCCCACCCCAACACTGGGAGGGGGACACGCTGGCCACCCTCCCTCCCACCCCAACACTGGGAGGGGGACACGCTGGCCACCCTCCCTCCCACCCCAACACTGGGAGGGGGGACACGCTGGCCACCCTCCCTCCCACCCCTACACTGGGAGGGGGACACGCTGGCCCACCCTCCCTCCCACCCCTACACTGGGAGGGGGACACGCTGGCCTCCCTCCCACCCCAACACTGGGAGGGGGACACGCTGGCCACCCTCCCTCCCACCCCAACACTGGGAGGGGGACACGCTGGCCACCCTCCCTCCCACCCCTACCACTGGGAGGGGGACACGCTGGCCACCCTCCCTCCCACCCCAACACTGGGAGGGGATTTTCGCGCTACTAAACTGTGTTTCCTGTGCTAATCACCACAGTCCACTCGCCTTGTAATATTCTAATTAAATCATTTAAGATGCGTGTCACTACTGACCTCCACAGCTGGCTGGTCACGGCCCGCCGAGTCGTGTGGGGGTGGGCCCAGCAGGGGGTTGGCGAGTGGGTGTGGGCCCAGCAGGGGTGGGCGAGTGGGTGTGGGCCCAGCAGGGGTGGGCGAGTGGGTGTGGGCCCAGCAGGGGTGGGCGAGTGGGTGTGGGCCCAGCAGGGTGGGCGAGTGGGTGTGGGCCCAGCAGGGGTGGGCGAGTGGGTGTGGGCCCAGCAGGGGTGGGCGAGTGCGTGTGGGCCCAGCAGGGGTGGGCGAGTGGTTGTGGGCCCAGCAGGGGTGGGCGAGTGGTTGTGGGCCCAGCAGGTGTGGGAGAGTGGGTGTGGGCCCAGCAGGTTGTGGGAGAGTGGGTGTGGGCCCAGCAGGGGTGGGCGAGTGGGTGTGGGCCCAGCAGAGGTGGGCGAGTGGGTGGGACCTGGAGAGCGTGCAGAGATCCTTTACTGCTAGAATCCACTCAGTAAAACATCTAAACTATTGGGACCGACTAAAATGCCTAAATCTGTATTCTATTGAGCGCAGGCGGGAGAGATACATAATAATTTACACCTGGAAAATGTCAGAGAGGCTGGTTCCAAACCTGCACACAGAAATAACACCACATGAGACCAGGAGGCATGGCAGGATGTGCAGAATACCCCCCCCCCCCCCCGTTGAAGAGCAGAGATGCAACAGGTACTCTGAGAGAGAACTCTATCAACATGCAACCCGCTCTCGCACAAGTCAGCATATATATGACTTATTGCTTATAGTCACTATTTTACTTATAAATAAGTATATATGTGACATATTCCAAGCCATATTTTTTTCATGGCACTAACTTTTTCTCTCAGTTTTATTAAACAATAGAGATTTTATACAAAATTTGACAATATCCTGAGTTACTTTACAATTTATTTAAATATTTTAGTTTTATTATTATTTTTATAAAACTGTAATATCAATATAGGTATAGGTTCAGTACTAATTGTAATATCTTAACATACTAAGGTTAGGTTAGGTTGTGGTTTTCAATTCAGCTTTTCAAGGTAAACTCAAATATTCACAATAAATTAGTATGTCACATATGCACTTATTCATAAGCAAGATATTGACTATAAGCAAGTGCGAGAATGGGATGCAACATCAGAGGCCCGAGACTGTTCAACACGCTTCCACTACACATAAGGGGCATAACTGGCCGACCCCTCACAGTGTTCAAGAGACAACTGGATAAACACCTCCAAAGGATACCTGATCAACCAGGCTGTGATTCGTACGTCAGGTTGCGAGCAGCCGCGTTGAACAGCCTGGTTGACCAGTCCTGCAGCGAGCCTGGTCGACGACCGGGCCGCAGGGTCGCTAAGCCCAGAAAACACCTCAAGGTAAGTGGAAAGTGGAGGGGGAGGTCCCAGCCGGGGATGGGTGGGGGGGGGGGGGGATCTCGGGATGGGCTACACCCACCTAATGACTACAAAGTCTAAATCCCCGTATCATTCCTCTTACACCACGGGTCCACCGCTCGCCCACACTCTGCCCCGTCCCTCCTCCCTTCCATACCCCAGCCTTACCCATCCCAGGACTTTGCCTCATCCCTCCTCCCTTCCATACCTGAACCTTACCCATCCCAGGACTCTGCCTCCTCCCTCCTCCCTTCCATACCTGAACCTACCTATCCCTGCATCCTAACCAGCCCCAAAACCCTATCTATGCCAATATGCTAACCACCTCAGAACTCTAGCTATCCCGGAACCGTACCCATGCCAATACCCACTCCAGCCCAGCCCACTGCTGGCCCCCCTGTGCCCCCCGTGCCCCAGGGGTGCAGCAGGACCCCCCCCCCCGTGCCCCAGGGGAGCAGCGGGCGCCCGGGATCAAGGGCGCCAGGGCCTTCATTAGCCACGCTCCCTCGCGTAAATTGAATAAGTTAACTGGGTATAGAAGTGCAGGCTCTGGTGTCTAGGTCTCCAGCGTGTCGGTAGATAGACGATAGACTAACAGCATTACCAGTGATAGAGACGTTGGTGGCAGACTTGTGGTGAAGGGTAAAATGTGGATGGTGTGAGGGTGGGGGGAGGGGGCCTGATTGTAGTGTGGGAGGTGAGGGTGTTTTCCTCGATGAGAGGTAACTGCCTTGTTGTGTGGTGGATAGGTGCTGGATGGTTGTGAGGTTAGGGAGAGTTGTGCAGTGGATGGATGGCCCAGACGCAGGTGTTCAGGGAGGGGGGGGGGGCACCTCAAGCGTTTTCAATTCGACACAGTCAAATTGAAAACGAAGGTAAACAGATTGATCGAAACTGTGAACGCCAAGAAATCCGGACTCCACCTGCCAAAAGTTGTTGGGGAATACAAACCTGGGTATGCCCATAGAAATGTCAAGACCCACAAGCCTGGAAACCCACTTCGGCCAATCATCAGCCAGATACCCATACCCACATACCAGACTGGCTAAGCGACGGGTTGCTGACTCCTTATGTACCGTGTGCTTTCAGCTTGAAGTCTCCCAAGGAATTTGTCGACTTACTGCGGGGAGCACGGGCCACGGGGATAAGAGCCTCGTTGGATGTGGAGTCACTATTTACCAACGTACCTGTGGACGAAACAATCGAGATGATAGCAGACAGAGTGTATCGTGACCTGGCTTTTATTCCTCTTGGCATGCCTGAAAGAATACTGAGGAAACTACTCCAAACCTGCACTAAAGAGGCGCCCTTCTTGAGCCCAGATGGGCACATATATAAGCAAGTAGATATGGTTGCCATGGGTTCTGTTCTCCCCTAGGTATCCTGTTTGCGAACTTCTACATGGGCACCATCGAGCAGAGGGTCTTAGTTGACATAGCTTGAGACTCGCCATATACTGCAGGTATGCTGACAACATTTTTACACAGGTACCTGATGCTAGATGTCTGCAGCAGCTGAAGGAGGCATTTGAGCGGAATTCTGTGTTGAGTTTGACGTACGAGATGGAGAATAATGGGAAGCTGCCCTTTCTGGATGTAACAGTCACGGAAAGGAGCGGAGGCTTCCATACTGCAGTCTACACCAAGGAAACAAACATAGGAATGTGCCTCAATGCCAATAGTGACTGCCCAGACAGGTACAAGAGGAGTGTTGTCAACGCTTACATCGACCGTGCTCTCAGCTACAGCTCGGAATGGAAAGAAGTCGATGAAGAACTCTGTAGGGATTGCTGAAATAGAGGGAATACAGAGAACATATACGGCACGCATAGACGAGATAAAACACCTAAATTATTGGGATCGTCTCAAAGCTCTCCAAATGTACTCTCTAGAAAGGAGACGAGAGAGATACCAAATAATATACACATGGAAAATACTGGAGGGTCAGGTCCCAAATCTACACAGTAAAATAACAACGTACTGGAGTGAACGATATGGAAGAAAATGCAAGATTGAACCAGTGAAGAGCAGAGGTGCCATAGGCACAATCAGAGAGCACTGTATAAACATCAGGGGTCCGCGGTTGTTCAACGTCCTCCCAGCGAGCATAAGAAATATTGCCGGAACAACCGTGGACATCTTCAAGAGAAAACTGGACGGTTTTCTAAGAGAAGTTCCGGATCAGCCGGGCTGTGGTGGGTACGTGGCCCTGCGGGCCGCTCCAAGCAACAGCCTGGTGGACCAAACTCTCACAAGTCGAGCCTGGCCTCGGGCCGGGCTTGGGGAGTAGAAGAACTCCCAGAACCCCATCAACCAGGTATCAACCAGGTATCAACCAGGGTAAGGCAGGTCCTAGTCAACAACGGCTTCTCTAACGATTTCGTTGAAAACATCATAAAAAGAAAGGTGAAACACCATGCAACCTCTGAAGAGTCAACCAACACAACACTTGTTCTCCCTTTTAGACTATTTTACAGGAACTTCTTTTCAACGGCTCATAAAACAGAGGAAAGGGTCCTGAAAGATATTGTTAATAGAAATGTTATCCCTACAGACAAAAATAAGAAAATACAATTGACGATTTACTATAAAACCAAAAAAACGGCCAACCTACTCATGAGAAACTCTCCAGACACAAAGCAGAACGCTTTAAAAGAGACCAATGTCGTCTATGCCTTTAAATGCCCACTTGAAGACTGTAAGCCCCAAATAACTCAGTATATAGGCAAGACAACATTGTCTTTTCTCCCTGCGACTAACAATGCGTAAGCAACAGGGCGCCACCAAGGAACATACAATCTCTTCCCACAACCAGACCATCACCAGAGAAGTCTTAACAAACAACACAGAAATCATCGATAGATACAGCGATAGCAGGCGGCTTGACATCTGCGAGGCACTACACATTAAGAAGTCAACACCAGCAATCAACAGCCAATTAATGCACAACTATATTCTACCCACTTCAAGACTCCGCACCAATATAGAAACATCAAGAAACATGGGCCAATAGGCCCTTTGCAGTTACTTCCATTGATCCCTTTAATTTACCCAATTTATACCCATTGTTTCGTGTTCTGCCTTGTGTTGAAAGTTTTGTTCACCTCATCCAAAACTGTTGCAACATGTCACCTCACCCAAATGCTAGTATATAAGACAAGCTGTTTAAGTGTTTAGCATAAGTAAAACTCTGTTTAGTGTTTTCAGGTTACAGTTGTGTGTGTGTAAACTAAAGTCTTTGAAAATGTTATAAGTTATGACGAAACGCGTTCAAGCGTCGCTTCAGACTAGAAATAAAAATGAATTTTGGAAAATTAATTTTTCAATTACCATCGACAGTAAAAAGAAACATAAGAAATATTGAGAAAATTCGTGTTAGAATTATTAATCTTACTTTTTCGGTGATATTTAACAACATATGTTTACAAGAAAGACTGCTACCAAAATATTATATATATATATATATATATATATATATATATATATATATATATATATATATATATATATATATATATATATATATATATATTGTGACGGTAAACGCGTTGGTGTTCGGCTGGTCAAAAGCTAGGGGTATGGCCTCGTCACATATAGAAACAAAAATTGAAAATCTGGAACTTCGTCTGTGATAAGGTAAAGGGAAGACACACAAAACACAAGTAAATTTAACAATGAGATTTTAATTACGTTAGAAAAGCAAAACATGAATAAAATGGACATAAAATTCGTATCAAAATCAATCAATCAAAATAATAAGAATAATCAAATGACAAAATGAAAAGTTACGTTAAGACAAGTGAGTAATAACAAGTGAACAATATACAATCAGAAAGAGGTGCAGGAATATTGGCTTTAAGCTGCCACCTCTCTTAGTACACGTAAGCCACAGCTTAGTCTACCAACGAGACGTGTTAACTTGTTGAAAGCACTGGATATTCTGAGGTCTGGCGGTCGTGTGGCCCCAGACATCAGGTAGTGTGGTGGGTGGAGGACAGGTGCAACTGGACCCGCAGCCAATCAGCGATGAGCTGGCGACAGACAGGTAGTTTGGTGATTCGAGGTGGAGCAGGTGTTCCTGGCTGCATACGTTTTGCGCGCTGGCAAACCTTGGTGTTGTAGTTGTTGGATATTTCTTCCATACTAGTTTTATTTAGATGTATAGCGACGTATTTTGGAGGGAAGAGCAGGCTCAATCTCTTGAAGGAGATTATCGTCACAATATATATATATATATATATATATATATATATATATATATATATATATATATATATATATATATATATATATATATTTTATTAAATATGACCGAAAAAGTAAGATTAATAATTCTAACACGAATTTTCTCAATCTTTCGTACATTATGCTTCACTGTTGGAGGTAAATCAAAAATCACTTCTCCAAAATTCATTTTTATTTCTAGTCTGACGCGACACGGGCGCGTTTCGTAAAACTTATTACATTTTCAAAGACTTCACAAATACACAACTGATTAGAACTTGCATTTCCCTGATTTTATATCTACTTTTGAGTGAGGTGGGAAGGGTGATGTGGCATTACATTTGAGTGAGGTGGGAAGGATGATGTGGCATTAGAGGATATTAATAGGGTATTAAAAGTATCAACACAAGACAGAACACGAAACAATGGATATTGAATAGAAGTGTTTGTAGAAAGCCTATTGGTCCATATTTCTTGATGCTTCTATATTGGAGCGGAGTCTTGAGGTGGGTAGAATATAGTTGTGCAATAATTGGCTGTTGATTGCTGGTGTTGACTTCTTGATGTGTAGTGCCTCGCAAACGTCAAGCCGCCTGCTATCGCTGTATCTATCGATGATTTCTGTGTTGTTTACTAGGATTTCTCTGGCGATGGTTTGGTTATGGGAAGAGATTATATGTTCCTTAATGGAGCCCTGTTGTTTATGCATCGTTAAACGCCTAGAAAGAGATGTTGTTGTCTTGCCTATATACTGGGTTTTTTGGAGCTTACAGTCCCCAAGTGGGCATTTGAAGGCATAGACGACGTTAGTCTCTTTTAAAGCGTTCTGTTTCGTGTCTGGAGAGTTTCTCATGAGTAGGCTGGCCGTTTTTCTGGTTTTATAGTAAATCGTCAGTTGTATCCTCTGATTTTTGTCTGTAGGGATAACGTTTCTATTAACAATATCTTTCAGGACCCTTTCCTCTGTTTTATGAGCTGTGGAAAAGAAGTTCCTGTAAAATAGTCTAATAGGGGGTATAGGTGTTGTGTTAGTTGTCTCTTCAGAGGTTGCATGGCTTTTCACTTTCCTTCTTATGATGTCTTCGATGAAACCATTGGAGAAGCCGTTATTGACTAGAACCTGCCTTACCCTACAGAGTTCTTCGTCGACTTGCTTCCATTCTGAGCTGTGGCTGAGAGCACGGTCGACGTATGCGTTAACAACACTCCTCTTGTACCTGTCAGGGCAGTCGCTGTTGGCATTTAGGCACATTCCTATGTTTGTTTCCTTTGTGTAGACTGCAGTGTGGAAACCTCCGCCCTTTTCCATGACTGTTACATCTAGAAAAGGCAGCTTCCCATCCTTTTCCGTCTCGTAAGTGAAACGCAGCACGGAACTCTGCTCAAATGCCTCTTTCAGCTCCTGCAGATGTCTGACATCAGGTACCTGTGTAAAAATGTCGTCAACATACCTGCAGTATATGGCCGGTTTCAAGTTCATGTCGACTAAGACTTTTTGCTCGATGGTACCCATGTAGAAGTTTGCAAACAGGACACCTAGGGGAGAACCCATAGCGACCCCATCTACTTGCTTATACATATGCCCATCCGGGCTCAAGAAGGGTGCCTCTTTAGTACAAGCTTGGAGTAGTTTCCTCAGAATACTTTCTGGCATGTCAAGAGGAGTACAGGCTGGATCACGATACACTCTGTCGGCTATCATTCCGATTGTCTCGTCCACAGGAGTGGACGGAATGATAGCCGATCGGAATGATAGCCGACAGAGTGTATCGTGATCCA
Source organism: Procambarus clarkii (assembly GCF_040958095.1). NCBI lineage: Eukaryota > Metazoa > Arthropoda > Malacostraca > Decapoda > Cambaridae > Procambarus > Procambarus clarkii. Next base: position 13,843,559 of record NC_091192.1, read on the forward strand.
GCCTGTACTCCTCTTGACATGCCAGAAAGTATTCTGAGGAAACTACTCCAAGCTTGTACTAAAGAGGCACCCTTCTTGAGCCCGGATGGGCATATGTATAAGCAAGTAGATGGGGTCGCTATGGGTTCTCCCCTAGGTGTCCTGTTTGCAAACTTCTACATGGGTACCATCGAGCAAAAAGTCTTAGTCGACATGAACTTGAAACCGGCCATATACTGCAGGTATGTTGACGACATTTTTACACAGGTACCTGATGTCAGACATCTGCAGGAGCTGAAGGAGGCATTTGAGCAGAGTTCCGTGCTGCGTTTCACTTACGAGACGGAAAAGGATGGGAAGCTGCCTTTTCTAGATGTAACAGTCATGGAAAAGGGCGGAGGTTTCCACACTGCAGTCTACACAAAGGAAACAAACATAGGAATGTGCCTAAATGCCAACAGCGACTGCCCTGACAGGTACAAGAGGAGTGTTGTTAACGCATACGTCGACCGTGCTCTCAGCCACAGCTCAGAATGGAAGCAAGTCGACGAAGAACTCTGTAGGGTAAGGCAGGTTCTAGTCAATAACGGCTTCTCCAATGGTTTCATCGAAGACATCATAAGAAGGAAAGTGAAAAGCCATGCAACCTCTGAAGAGACAACTAACACAACACCTATACCCCCTATTAGACTATTTTACAGGAACTTCTTTTCCACAGCTCATAAAACAGAGGAAAGGGTCCTGAAAGATATTGTTAATAGAAACGTTATCCCTACAGACAAAAATCAGAGGATACAACTGACGATTTACTATAAAACCAGAAAAACGGCCAGCCTACTCATGAGAAACTCTCCAGACACGAAACAGAACGCTTTAAAAGAGACTAACGACGTCTATGCCTTCAAATGCCCACTTGGGGACTGTAAGCTCCAAAAAACCCAGTATATAGGCAAGACAACAACATCTCTTTCTAGGCGTTTAACGATGCATAAACAACAGGGCTCCATTAAGGAACATATAATCTCTTCCCATAACCAAACCATCGCCAGAGAAATCCTAGTAAACAACACAGAAATCATCGATAGATACAGCGATAGCAGGCGGCTTGACGTTTGCGAGGCACTACACATCAAGAAGTCAACACCAGCAATCAACAGCCAATTATTGCACAACTATATTCTACCCACCTCAAGACTCCGCTCCAATATAGAAGCATCAAGAAATATGGACCAATAGGCTTTCTACAAACACTTCTATTCAATATCCATTGTTTCGTGTTCTGTCTTGTGTTGATACTTTTAATACCCTATTAATATCCTCTAATGCCACATCATCCTTCCCACCTCACTCAAATGTAATGCCACATCACCCTTCCCACCTCACTCAAAAGTAGATATAAAATCAGGGAAATGCAAGTTCTAATCAGTTGTGTATTTGTGAAGTCTTTGAAAATGTAATAAGTTTTACGAAACGCGCCCGTGTCGCGTCAGACTAGAAATAAAAATGAATTTTGGAGAAGTGATTTTTGATTTACCTCCAACAGTGAAGCATAATGTACGAAAGATTGAGAAAATTCGTGTTAGAATTATTAATCTTACTTTTTCGGTCATATTTAATAAAATATGTCTGCAGGAAAGACTGCTACCAAAATATACTAATATATATATATATATATATATAATATGGAGAAAGTTTAAAAGTCTTGGCTGTGACTGATTCGTCAGGCTGTGAGCATCCACATCCAACAGTCTGTTTGACCAGACCACCAAGCAGGAAACCCGGACAGAGACCGATCCACAAGGACGTTGATCCCCGGAAATATCGCAAGGTAACCACAAGGTAGGTTGTGGTCCAAACAAAACGCTGATGTAATTTACACAGATTTCGCAAAAGCCTTCGACAAATGTGACCATGGTGTTATTGCACATAAAATGCATTCAAATGGAATTGCCGGAAAAATAGGCAGATGGATCTACAATTTCGTGACTAACAGAACCCAATGTGTAATAGTAAAAAAAAAATCAAATCTGATCCTTGAACCGTGAGGAGCTCAGTCCCCCAGGGTACTGTGCTTGCTCCAGTACTTTTTCTCATCCTCATATCAGACATAGACAAGGACACAATCTATAGCACCGTATAGCACTAGCTTTGCAGATGACACTAGGATTTTTATGAGAGTAGACAACATAGAGGACACGGCAAACCTCCAATCAGATGTAAATCAGGTCTTTTAATGGGCCACATAAAGTAATATGGTGTTTAATGAAGATAAGTTCCAGCTTAAAAATTAAAATATAAAAACAGAAGCTACGTACAAAACGCAAACAACATTATTGAAAAGAGTAAGCGATACGAAAGACTTGGTCGGGTCGGAAGTCGTTATTTTTAAGGAACACAATAAAGTAGCTGTCATGACTGCAAGAAAAATGACACATGCCAGGCTTGGATGCCTCACCAATGATGGTACTTTTTAAGACAGTAGTGCTCTTTAAGGTGGAATATTGTTACACGGTAACAGCCACGTTCAGAGCTGGGGGCTGAGCTCTTCACGGTTGATGGTCCGGATTTTATTTTCTTGACTATTACACATTGGGTTGTATTTCTTAATAAATTGAAGGTCACCTTACTACTTTGCCAGTAATTAATTTTCTGATCAATAATACCATCCATCCGTTGTCTACCTCTAGTTGGTTCCGGGGATCAACGTCCCTGCGGCTCAGTCTCTGATCAGGCTTCCTGGTTGGTGGTCTGGTCATCTTTACTGTTGGATGCGGCTCCTCGCAGCCTGACATGAATCATAGCTTGGTTGATCAAGTATCTTTTGGAGGTGTTTATTTAGTTCTATCCAGAACACCGTGAGAAGTCGCTCAGTTACGTTCCTGGTCACATGTGTCATCCGTGACAGCGTGACGTGTGTGACACGTCACGCTGTCACACACGCAAGTATGAGAGGTAGCAAGTATGAGAGGCAGTGTGCTGTGTTCTCAACCCATGTTGTCCAGGGTTATGCTGACGCTGGGATTCCATGTGTTGTGATCTTATTGCTTAGCCCACAGCAGCTGTCTATTTGTCAGGTGACTGCTATTAACTGCTAGCTGAACAGAGGCATCAGGTGTAAAGAAGCGTTGCTCAATCGTCTCTGCCTCGCTCGGGGATTGAATTCGGGTTATACCTTAAGCATGCCTGGAGAGGGTTCTGGAGTTCTACTCCCCGAGCCAAGCCCGAGGCCAGACTTGCCTTGTGAGGGCTTGGTCCAACAGGCTGTTGCTTGGAGCGGCCCGCAGGTCCACATATCCACTACAGCCTGGTTGGAAAATACTGGAGGGCCAGGTCCCAAATCTACAGAGTAAAATAACAACATACTGGAGTGAACGATATGGAAGCAAATGCAGAATAGAACCAGTGAAGAGCAGAGGTGCCATAGGCACAATCAGAGAACACTGTATAAACATCAGAGGTCCGCGGCTGTTCAACACCCTCCCAGCGAGCATAAGATATACTGCGGGAACAACCACGGACATCTTCAAGAGAAAACTAAATAGTTTTCTTCAAGGATTTTGATTGTTGCCGCCGGAGGCGGCTAGTTTATTGTGCACCCCATACTCATCCTGTGAGCGGTAGCGCAAAAAGCATTACAGAGGGCACAAAAGGTCTTTTTCAGACCTCATCTTAGATTATTACATAAACAATTTCATCAATCCTTCACACCTTATAGTTACAATGTCAGCTAGTTACAGAGAAAGTGCTATTTCAAGAGCTATATATTTACAGTAAGTTATTATGCATTAATGGTAGGTCTTATCGCTAATACAAAATAGTTTGACCAATGGAGATATTAGTCATTGGAGAGATGCTGTTCATTATTAGTCTTCACAATACACTACTTGTTTCTTAATCTCAAATGTCGTTTATCTACTGGAAGCGAAATATGGATACAGTGCAAGAATTTCAGGTAATTTATCCATGGTAATAAGATAGGTTGCCATATCATACAGAGTGAGCTTAGATTTATCTCTAAATGGCTCAATTTTACTACAATCCAAGATATAGTGTTCGAGTGTGTGTCCCTGTCTTTGTCCACACACTTTACACTTTACTTCATCTAGATCCCTATACAAGCCGAACTGCCAGAGATACTTGTAGCCAAGTCTTATGCGAGCTGTGACAACATCTGTTAGTCTACTGACTTTGTTACTTGCCCCATACACATGTTTTACTACCGGACCAACCGGGCTGTGGTGGACACGTGGGCCTGCGGGCCGCTCCAAGCTTGTTGGACCAAGCTCTCTCAAGTCCGGGCTTAGGGAGTAGAACTCTCAGAACCCCATCAAGCAGGTCCGGCACTTCTTGCAGGCACTTATATAAGTGCCTCTTAAATACATCCACCTACATACATACATTCACACAAGGATTTGTATGTATTTTCTCTCTGATATTTCTTTCTTATATTTCAATATTTCTAAATGCCAGCTGGGAGGGTGTTGAACAGCTGTGGACCTCTGATGTTCAGATAGTGTTCTCTGATTGTGCCTATGGCACCTCTACTCCTCACTGGTTCTATTCTGCATTTCCTTCCGTACCTTTCGCTCCAGTATGTGGTTATTCTACTGTGCAAATTTGGGACCTGGCCCTCCAGTATCTTCTATGTATATATTATGTAATACCTTTCTCGTCTCCTTTCCAGAGAGAACATTTTGAGAGTTTTGAGACAGTCCCAATAATTCAGATGTTTTATCGTGTCTATGTGTGCCGTATATGTTCTCTGAATTCCCTCTAATTCAGATCTCTCTCTCTCTCTGAAAGTGGAAGTGAGTACCGAACAATACTCAAGGCGGGACAGTACCAGTGATTTAAATGATATTAACATTGCACAAAGAAATCACATTAACGTGATATATCAATAACAAAAATCGGTAGGAGCCGCGGGGAGGATTCGAACCTATGCTCTGTGTACAACCAAACGAATGCCTTAGGGCACTACACCACGATACGGTCAAAAGAATTGCAACCTGGGATTTAACTGAATCCTCTAGGGTTCCCGAGGCTTCCACTGAAGCCTAATCAGGGTTTAAACAATATCCCCCACCCCCCCATGCACTCTGGCTTTGTAGTCTAGGAATTCTACCTCCAGTGTTTCTCATCAAATGCACGAAGAAATTACCTTAACGTGGAGGATGTTGTTAATTTTTCTTAAAAAGTCTAATGTGCTCATTTTGGTATGGGGTTATATTGTCATGGGTTGGGATGTGTACAACTTTCTCTTCCAGTTTTGAGTTCCTCAGACTCGTATGGTCACTTCAGCGTCTGGGGCCAGATTCACGAAAGGACTTACGCAAGCACTAACGAATGTTTACATCTTTCCTCAATCTTTGACGGCTTTGGTTACATTTATTAAACAGTTTACAAGCATGAAAACGTCCCATTTAACTGTTGTTATTGTTATAAACAGCCTCCTGGTGCTTCGGAGGTCATTAACTGTTTAATAATTGTAAACAAAGCCGCCAAAGATTGAGAAAAGATGTACAGGTTCGTAAGTGCTTTCGTGAATCTAGCCCCTGGTGTATATCTTCCATCTCCTTCTTTAGATTGTTTGTTCTTAGTTGTGTGATAGTCGGGTCTGTTTAATAATTTCAGTGATTTTTTCCTCCTCATTGTAGAGTGGTCTGCGTTCTGTTTCTGGAGTGGTACCCGTTCTGACCTTCCTCACAGGCACATGCTTCAGGCGGACCTTGTATGCTACTGCAGTCAATTTTTTATACCTTGCATGGTAGTTTTGCCACTCAAGAATTTCCCATTTGTTGTTTGCAAGTGCTATATTCGTTCCCCAGTCAATCCTCTTATTGTTAAAATTGAATTGAATGTGAGCAGAAGACGTGAAGCCCTGGACCCCAGGACACTGCGTGCGTGTGTGCGCGCGTGGAGAGAGAACATAAGCAGTGTTGACTGTGCACTATGTAAACAAGGTTAGTGTGGAGACTGATGTGCGCTTGTTGCTCTACTGCTGTTTTCCACACACATCTACATAGGGGCTCCTGACACAAACAAAGTGCCCCTGAATGGTCGCAATAATCGTTGCAAGGGGCTGCATTGTTGCAGTCCCCTGCCTGGGGGTCAATATTGCAGTCCCTGCTTGGGGACATTGTAGGAATCCTTGGGCTTTGCATCAGTCCCTTGGACTTTGAATGAGTCGCTGAGACTTTGTCGCAGTGACCAGCGCAGCTCCCGGGGCCTTGGAGCAGTTCTGGGGGTCAAACCCTGACAAAATTACTGTTTAACCCTGACAAGAGCAGGAAATTATTACAGAACAAAATTCCCCAATTGGAAGGATAAAACATACAACATATGTTTATTAATCCTTGTTTGTTTTCGTAGTAAGAGTTTGTGTGTGTACTTGTTGTACTTACCTAGTTGTGCTTGCGGGGGTTGAGCTCTGACTCTTTGGTCCCGCCTCTCAACTGTCAATCAACTGGTGTACAGGTTCCTGAGCCTACTGGACTCTATCATATCTACACTTGAAATTATGTATGGAGTCAGCCTCCACCACATCACTGCCTAATGCATTCCATTTGTCAACCACTCTGACACTGAAAAAATTCACTCTAACGTCTCTGGGTCTTTTGGGCACTCAGTTTCCACCTGTGTCCCCTAGTGCGTGTGTCCCAGTGTTAAATAGTCTGTCTTTATCTACCCTATCAATTCCTCTGAGAATCTTGTATGTGCTGAACATGTCCCCTCTAACTCTTCTGTCTCCCAGTGACGTGAGGTTTCCCGTAGTCTCTCCTCGTAGCTCATACCCCTCAGTTCGGGTACTAATCTTTGAACCTTTTCCAGTTTGGTCTTATGCTTGGCTAGTGTGTGTGTGTGTGTGTGTGTGTGTGTGTGTGTGTGTACTCACCTATTTGTATTCACCTATTTGTGTCTGCAGGATCGAGCATTGACTCTTGGATCCCGCCTTTCGAGCCATCGGTTGTTTACAGCAATGACTCCGATCCTATTTCCCTATCATACCTAGTTTTAAAATTATGAATAGTATTTGCTTCCACAACCTGCTCCTGAAGTGCATTCCATTTTTCCACTACTCTCACGCTAAAAGAAAACTTCCTAACATCTCTGTGACTCATCTGAGTTTCCAGCTTCCACCCATGTCCCCTCGTTCTGTTATTATTACGTGTGAACATTTCGTCTATGTCCACTCTGTCAATCCCCGTAAGTATTTAATACGTTTCTATCATATCCCCCTCTCCCTTCTTTTTTCTAGTGTCGTAAGGCACAGTTCCCTCAGGCGCTCCTCATACCCCCAGCCCTCGTAACTCTGGGACGAGTCACGTTGCAAACTTCTACAACCGTAGTTTCCAGTTTCTTTATATGCTTCTTCAGGTGGGGACTCCATGATGAGGCGGCATACTCTAAGACTGGCCTCACGTAGGCAGTGTAAAGCGCCCTAAATGCCTCCTCACTTAGGTTTCTGAATGATGTTCTAACTTTTGCCAGTGTAGAGTACGCTGCTGTTGTTATCCTATATATATGTGCCTCAGGAGGTAAATTACGTGTTACGTCCACTCCCAGGTCTCTTTCTCGGGTCGTCACAGGTAGGCAGTTCCCCTTCATTGTGTACTGTCCCTTTGGTCTCCTATCACCTAGTCCCATTTCCATCACTTTACATTTGCTTGTGTTAAACTCCAGTAGCCATTTCTCTGACCATCACTGCAACCTGTTCAGCAGGTTGCTCAATGTGTTTTTCAGTGTGTGTGTGTGTGTGTGTGTGTGTGTGTGTGTGTGTGTGTGTGTGTGTATGTATGTATGTATGTATGTGTGCGCGCGCGTGTGTGTGTGCGCGCGAGAGTGTGTCCGTGTAATTACCTAAGTGTAGTTACAGGATGAGAGCTACGCTCGTGGTGTCCCGTCTTCCCAGTACTCTTTGTCGTATAACGCTTTGAAACTACTAACGGTTTTCGCCTCCACCACCTTCTCCCTTGTTCCAACCGTCTACCGCATTGCTTGCAAAAGAAAATTTTAAATTTATTTTTCGGCATATCTGTTTTCTTAATCTGTGTCCTCTTGTTCGTGAAGTTGCTGGTTTCAGCAAATCCTCTTTGTCAATTTGGTATATTCCTGTTAGTATTTTGTAAGTGGTGATCATATCACCTCTCTTTCATTTATATTCTAGTTTCGGCATCTTTTAATGCCTTAAGTCTGTGTTTCAGTTCCGGAAGCCATTTTGTTGCATGCCTTTGCACCTTTTCCAGTTTATTTATGTGCTTCTTGATATTTGGGCACCACACACCTGCTGCATATTCCAGTTTTGGTCTCACAAAAGTCATGAACAGTTTCTTTAGTATTTCTCCATCCATATAATTAAGAGCAAGTCTGAAGTTGGAATGGGACGCATTCGTTCCTCTCACAATGTTCTTTATGTGTTCCTCTGGCGACAACTTACTATCCAAAACCACCCTCAGGTCTCTGTAATTATTAGAGTTTTGTAATTCATTTCCACATAAATTGCAAGTTGTGTGTGGTCTATTTTCTCCGATTCCACATTCCATAACATGACATTCTTTCACCTTGAATTCCATTTGTCACTTGACGCTCCAAGCACTTACTTTATCTAGATCAATTTAAAGAGCATTACAATCGTCTGCGTCTCCTATCTTCCCCAGTATCATCCACAAACATGTTCATATAATTCTGTATTCCTTCTGGTAGATGGTTTATGTAGACGATGAACATTACCGGTGCAAGAACTGAACCTTGTGGTACTCCGCTAGTAACATTCCTCCAGTCAGATACATTGTCTCTGATTACTGCCCTCATCTGTCTGTCAGTTAGGAAGTTATTCACCTATGTCAGAAGTCTCCCTGTCACCCCTCCAGCATGTTCCAGTTCCCATAACAGCCTCTTGTGTGGGACTCTGTCAAAAGCCTTGTTTAGGTCCAGAGAGACACAGTCAACCCAACCACCTCTTCCTGTAGTATCTCTGTGGCTCTATCATAAAAGTTAAGTAGATGTGTTACACAGGATCTTCCTGTTCGAGAACCATATTGTGTGTCTGTTATTATGTCATTACTCTCTAGGTGGTCAACCCATCTGGCTTTAACTATTATTTCTTATATTTTTTAATGTTAATGTTAATAATAAATAGTTATTATTATAACTATTTATTGTTCCTAGTGTTTTGACTACCACGCTTGTTAATGATCGGGTCTATAACTTAGAGGTTCCTCCCGACTACCATTTTTATATATTGGTACTATGTTTACCTTTTTCCATATATCTACTAAGGTTCCTGTACACAAGGATGTCTGGAATATTAATTGGAGTGGAATGCTCAGTTGAGTTGCACATTCTCGCAGCACCCAAGGTGAAACTCCATCAGGTCCAACTGCTTTATTTCATCCCAGCCCCTTGAGTAATTTTTCCACTGAGATACCTCTATGTATTCTATGGTGTGCTCTGGAATTCGTATTGAGTCCCGCTCTCTGAAATCCTCATTTTGTACAAACACACTTTGGAACTGTTCATTTAGCGTTTCACACATTTCTTTTTCATTCTCAGTAGTCCTGTTCCCCGTTCTCAATCTCAATCAATCAATCTCTTAACTTTTACCTGCTGCAGCTTGATTTTAATGAATTTATAGAAAAGGCCTGGATCCGTTTTACATTTGTCCGCTATACCTTTCTTTTCTGCCTCTCTTTTCACTGTGGTGTAATTGTTTCTTGCTTGTTTGTAGAGCTGGTCTGTTTGGCCTCTTTCTATATTGAGGCCAAACATACCAAACATTGTCTTTTCCTCTCTGGCGCTCCCACACTTTATGTTAAACCAATGCTGTTTTCTGGTCCTGCATCTCTGTGTTGGTATGAATGTGTTCGTAGGGGCCTGGCAGCTGAGTGGACAGCACTTCAGATTCGTAGTCCTTAAGTTCCGAGTTCGATCCCCGGTGGAAGTGGAAAGAAATGGGCAGAGTTTCTTTCTCCCTGATGGACCCTGTTACCAAGTAGAAAATAGGTACCTGGGAGTTAGACAGCTGCTACAGGCTGCTTCCTCCGGGTTACCTTACTTTGAGGTTACCTTGAGGTGTTTTCGGGGCTTAGCGGCCCGGTCCTAGACCAGGCCTCCTCGTTGCTGGACTGATCAACCAGGCTGTTGGACGCGGCTGCTCGCAGCCTGAAGTATGAATCACATGTGTAACACATGGAGGGGGGGGAGGGGGTGCGTAACAAATCACATGGCGGCGTATATATCTTGAGGTTATCTTGAGATGATTTCGGGGCTTAACGTCCCCACGGCCCGGTCCTCGACCAGGCTTCCTTTTTGTTACACACACCCCCAGGAAGCAGCCCGTAGCAGCTGTCTAACTCCCAGGTACCTATTTACTGCTAGGTAACAGGGGCATCAGGATGAAACAAACATTTTGCCCCATTTGTCTCCGCTTCCACCGGGGACCGAACCCGGGACCTCAGGACTACGAATCCGAAGCGCTGTCCACCCAGCTGTCAGGCGCCCGTCAGGTGTAACAAAAATTAGGCCTGGTCGAGGGCCGGGCCGCGGGGACGCTAAGCCCCGAAATTTGGCATATATCTCATTTTTTATTTTATTTATACGTACAAGGGAGCCGGTCGGCCGAGCGGACAGCACACTGGATTTGTGATCCTGTGGTCCCGGGTTCGATCCCGGGCATCGGCGAGAAACAATGGGTAGAGTTTCTTTCACCCTATGCCCCTGTTACCTAGCAGTAAAATAGGTACCTGGGTGTTAGTCAGCTGTCACGGGCTGCTTCCTGGGGGTGGAGGCCTGGTCGAGGACCGGGCCGCGGGGACACTATAAAGCCCTGAAATCATCTCAAGATAACCTCAAGATAACAAGTTCTTACATTCTTGTAGAGCCATCAGCACGCATAGGGTTTCCGGCAGGTCCTTAATCCTATTTTTTCCCAGGAATACGACCCGCCAAATCGTTTTAACAACGAGGTACCCATTCACTGCTGAGGCCGCATACTGCAGGATTGGTCTTACATACGTGGTATTCAGGGCTCTGAAGGATTCCTTTCATAGGTTCCTGAAGGCAGTCCTGATGTTAGCCAGCCTTGCATTCGCCGTTGATGTTATTCTTTTGATGTGGGCTTCAGGAGACAGGTTTGGTGTGATATCAACTCAGATCTTTCTCTGGCCGTTTCATGAAGGACTTCGTCCCCCATTCGGTATCCAGTGTCTGGCCTCCTATTTCCTCCGCCTATTTTCATTACCTTACATTTACTTGGATTTAACTTTAGTAGCCGTTTGTTGGACCATTCCTTCAATTTGTCCAGGTCATCTTGTAGCCTCATACTATCTTCCACTGACTTAATCCTCCTCATAATTTTGGCATCATCAGCAAACAATGAGAGGAACGAGTCTATTCCCTCTGGGAAATCATTTACATGTATCAGGAACAGTATAGGTCCATGGACTGAACCCTGCGGGACTCTACTTGTGACGTCTCGCTAATCTGAGACCTCACCCCTCACAGTGACTCACTGTCTTCTGTTGCTTAGGTACTCTCTTATCCAGTGGAGTACCTTCCCTTTCACTCCTGCCTGCATCTCCAGCTTGTGCACTAGTCTCTTGTGTGTGTATTCACCTAGTTGTGCTTGCGGGGTTTGAGCTCTTGATCTTGAGCTTGAAGGTTGAGAAGGTTGGAGTTTCGAAGAGATGGTAATTCAGAACTGTGAAGGTTTCAGTGACTACATTTCAGGCACCATAGCAACTGGAGGACAGAAAATTATAATAGTAGTCATATATAACCCCCCACCAAATGACAGAAGACCCAGACAGGAATATGATAGAAACAACTTGGCCACCATCAATATAATAGAGAGAGCAGCTTCTGTGGCTAGCAGGAACGGATCCAGACTTCTAATCATGGGAGACTTCAACCATGGGAAGATAGATTGGGGGAACAGAGACCCACATGGAGGCCCAGACACATGGAGAGCTAAGCTGCTGGATGTGGCAACAAGAAACTTTCTAAGTCAACACGTCAAGGGACCGACAAGAATGAGAGGAGGGGATGAACCAGCCTTGCTTGATCTGATATTTACCCTAAATGAGTCGGATATAAGGGAAGTTAAGTTGGAAGCCCCCTTGGGAATGAGTGACCACAGTGTATTGAGCTTTGAGTACCTGGTTGAGCTGGGAATTATCACCCCCAAAAAAAGAACTGGGAACCAAAGGGCTGGCGTACCGAAAGGGAAACTATGAGGAAATTAATAAATTCCTATGGGATATACATTGGGACACAGAACTCGGAACCAAGTCCGTACAAGACATGATGGACTATGTCACCCAAAAATGTCAGGAGGCTGTAAGCAGGTTTGTCCCAGCCCGACAGGAAAAAACAGAGAAGCAAAGGAAGAATCCGTGGTTTAATAAGGAATGTATGAAAGCAAAGGAGCAAAACAAAAGGGCATGGAGGAACTTCCGTAATAACAGAACACCAGAAAGTAGAGAGAGATACCGGAGAACCAGGAACGAGTATGTCAGTGTGAGAAGAGCAGCTGAGAAAAGGTATGAAAATGATATAGCTAATAAAGCCAAGACCGAACCCAAGCTACTACACAGTCACATAAGGAGGAAAACAACAGTGAAGGAACAGGTGATGAAATTTAGGGTGGGCGAGGACAGGTACACAGAGAATGACAAAGAGGTGTGTGAAGAACTCAACAAAAGGTTCCAGGAGGTCTTTACAATAGAACAGGGAGATGTCGCGGCGCTAGAAGAGGTGGCAGCAAACCAGGTAACCTTGGATAGGTTCGAAATTACAAGAGATGAGGTCAAGAAGCACCTATTGGAGCTGGATGTGAGAAAAGCTGTTGGGCCGGATGGAATCTCGCCATGGGTATTGAAAGAGTGTGTAGGAGCACTTTGCCTACCACTCTCCATAGTGTATAGTAGGTCACTGGAAACGGGGGACCTACCAGAAATATGGAAGACTGCTAATGTAGTACCAATATACAAAAAGGGTGACAGACAAGAGGCACTGAACTACAGGCCAGTGTCCTTAACTTGTATACCATGCAAGGTGATGGAGAAGATTGTGAGAAAAAACCTAGTAACACATCTGGAGAGAAGAGACTTCGTGACAACCCATCAACATGGGTTCAGGGAGGATAAATCTTGCCTTACAGGTTTAATAGAACTCTACGATCAGGTGACAAAGATTAAACAAGAAAGAGAAGGGTGGGCGGACTGCAATTTTTTGGACTGTCGGAAAGCCTTTGACACAGTACCCCATAAAAGGTTGATGCATAAGCTAGAGAAACAGGCAGGAGTAACTGGTAGGGCGCTCCAGTGGATAAGGGAGTACCTAAACAATAGGAATCAGAGAGTTACAGTGAGGGGTGAGACCTCAGACTGGCGTGAAGTCACCAGTGGAGTCCCACAGGGCTCTGTACTTGGACCTATCCTGTTTCTGATATACGTAAATGATCTCCCAGAGGGTATAGACTCATTCCTCTCAATGTTTGCTGACGACGCCAAAATTATGAGAAGGATTAAGACAGAGGAGGACAGCTTGAGGCTTCAAGAAGACCTGGACAAGCTGCAGGAATGGTCTAACAAATGGCTGTTAGAGTTTAATCCAAACAAATGTAATGTAATGAAGATAGGGGTAGGAAGCAGGAGACCAGATACAAGGTATCACTTGGGAGATGAAATACTTCAAGAGTCCGAGAGAGAGAAAGACCTGGGGGTTGATATCACGCCAGACCTGTCCCCTGATGCTCACATCAAGAGGATAACAGCAGCAGCATATGCCAGGTTGGCTAACATAAGAACGGCCTTTAGAAACTTGTTTAAGGAATCTTTCAGAACATTATATACCACATATGTCAGACCAATCCTGGAGTATGCGGCACCAGCATGGAGTCCATATCTAGTCAAGCATAAGACTAAAATGGAAAAGGTTGAAAGGTTTGCCACCAGACTAGTACCCGAGCTGAGAGGTATGAGCTACGAGGAGAGACTACGGGAATTAAACCTCACTTCGTTGGAAGACAGAAGAGTTAGGGGGGACATGATCACCACATTCAAGATCCTCAAGGGAATTGACAGGGTTGATAAAGACAGGCTGTTTAACACAAGGGGCACACGCACTAGTGGACACAGGTGGAAACTGAGTGCCCAAATGAGCCACAGAGATATTAGAAAGAACTTATTTAGTGTCAGAGTGGTTGACAAATGGAATGCATTAGGAAGTGATGTGGTGGAGGCTGACTCCATACACAGTTTCAAGTGTAGATATGGTAGAGCCCAATAGGCTCAGGAACCTGTACACCTGTTGATTGACAGTTGAGAGGCGGGACCAAAGAGCCAGAGCTCAACCCCCGCAAGCACAACTAGGTGAGTACACAAACACACACACACACACACACACCAGCAAGCAGCCCGTAACAGCTGTCTAACTCCCAGGTACCTATTTACTGCTAGGTAACAGGGCCTTCAGGGTGAAAGAAACTAAGAGTCCTGCGCGTTGCCCGCTCGCTCAGCTACCAGCTGTGTGTGTTTACTAGTTGTGTTGTGTTGTGTTTTTTCGGGGGTTGAGCTTTGCTCTTTCGGCCCGCCTCTCAACTGTCAATCAACTGTTTACTAACTACTTATTCTTTTTTTTCCCCACACCACACACACACACACACACACCCCAGGAAGCAGCCCGTGACAGCTGACTAACTCCCAGGTTCCTATTTACTGCTAGGTAACAGGGGCACTTAGGGTGAAAGAAACTTTGCCCATTTGTTTCTGCCTCGAGCGGGAATCGAACCCGCGCCACAGAATTACGAGTCCTGCGCGCTATCCACCAGGCTACGAGGCCCCTAACTACGAGGTGTGTGTGTGTGTGTGTGTGTGTGTGTGTGTGTGTGTGTGTGTGTGTGTGTGTGTGTGTGTGTGAGAGGGGTGGGGAAGGGAAAGGGAGGGAGGGAGAAGGCGGAGGGGGGGGGGGCAGTAGTACGGGCCGGCCAAGTAATGACGTTTGTCCTCCATGATGGATGGGTCAGTAAATCACAGCCAAAACCATTTGTGTCCAGCAACATCAGCCAGATTTGTTATATTTCCCCGTTGGACAATTGTTACTACGCGTAATGACGATGGCGACGTTTGTTTACGCGGCTGTAACGTTGAAAACCCAACATGCAAAATAGATACTACGAATGTTGCAACTTTAATCATAAATATTTATTTTTTTGTGTGGGGGGGGGGGGCTAGGGATATTTTTGTGCGCGGGCACTAAGCCTCTGGCTGGTCCACTAAGTGTTACTTGATTCTGTGTTACTTAGATGGAGTATGAGTATTTATGACTCGTATGGTCGCTTCAGTAAGATTTTGGCCCATGTGTTTAACAACTTCTATTCTGCTGAATTTACGTTGAAATCTTATTGGGTTTGTATCTGTGCACAGTGTTAGATAATGTTCCAGTGGTCTGTTGTGGTTGTAACTGTGCACTGTCTTTAATAATGTTTCAGTGGTCTATCGGGCATTTCTCCACAGTGGTGACATTTCCTCTCATCTTCCGGAAAATAATATAATTGATGCTTGGAGCAAGAGATTCAAACTCTCCTGTATGGATACCATACCTGCTTGATGCCTGGTTGATGGGGTTCTGGGACTTCTACTCCCCAAGCCCGGCCCGAGGCCAGACTTGACTTGTGATAATTTGGTCCACCAGGCTGTTGCTTGCAGCGGCCCGCAGGCCCACATATCCACCACAGCCCGGTTGGTCCGGTATTTCTTGAAGAAAATGTCTAGTTTTCTCTTGAAGATGTCCACTGTTGTTCCGGCAAGATTTCTCATACTCGCTGGGAGGATGTTGAACAACCGCGGACCTCTGATGTTTATACAGTGTTCTCTGATTGTGCCTATGGCACCTCTGCTCTTTACTCGTTCTGTTCTGCATTTTCTTCCATACCGTTCACTTTAGTAAGTTGTCATTTTACTGTGTAGATTTGGGACCTGGCCCTCCAGTATTTTCCACGTGTGTATTATTTGATCTCTATCTCTCTCGTCTCCTTTCCAGCGAGTACATTTGGAGAGCTTTGAGATGATCCTAATACTTTAGGTGCTTTATCGCGTCTATGCGTGCCGTATATGTTCTCTGTACTTCCTCTGTTTCAGCAATCTCTCCTGCTCTGAAGGGGGAAGTGAGTACTGAGCAGTACTCAAGACGGGACAACACAAGTGACTTGAAGAGTACAACCATTGTGATGGGATCCCTGGATTTGAAAGTTCTCGTAATCCATCCTATCATTTTTCTGGCTGACGCAATATTTGCTTGGTTATGCTCCCTAAACGTTAGGTCGTCGGACATCATTATTCTTGAAACCTTTACGTGCTGTTTTCCTACTATGGGCAGATTTGATTGTGTTTTGTACTCTGTATTATGTTTAAGGTCCTCATTTTTACCGTACCCGAGTACCTAGAATTTATCACTGGTAAACATCATGTTTTTTTTCTGATGCCCAGTCGAAAACTTTATTAATATCAGCTTGAAGTTTTCCTATATCTTCAGCCGATGTAATTTTCATGCTGATTTTTGTGTGCCATCTCAAATGGTGTTGCCGAACATTAATATATATATATATATATATATATATATATATGTCGTACCTAGTAGCCAGAACGCACTTTTATGCCTACTATGCAAGGCCCGATTTGCCTAATAAGCCAAGTTTTCCTGAATTAATTGTTTTTCGACAACCTAACCTACCTAACCTAACCTATCCTAACTTTTTCGGCTACCTCACCTAACCTAACCTCTAAAGATAGGTTAGGTTAGGTTAGGTAGGGTTGGTTAGGTTCGGTCATATATCTACGTTAATTTTAACTCCAATAAAAAAAAATTGACCTCATACATAATGAAATGGGTAGCTTTATGATTTCATAAGGAAAAAAATAGAGAAAATATATTAATTCAGGAAAACTTGGCTTATTAGGCAAATCGGGCCTTGCATAGTAGGCATAAAAGTGCGTTCTGGCTACTAGGTACGACATATATATATATATATATATATATATATATATATATATATATATATATATATAATGTCGTACCTAGTAGCCAGAACTCACTTCTCAGCCTACTATTCAAGGCCCGATTTGCCTAATAAGCCAAGTTTTCCTGAATTAATATATTTACTATAATTTTTTTCTTATGAAATGATAAAGCAACCCTTTTCTCTATGTATGAGGTCAATTTTTTTTATTGGAGTTAAAATTAACGTAGATATATGACCGAACCTAACCAACGCTACCTAACCTAACCTAACCTATATTTATAGGTAAGGTTAGGTTAGGTAGCCAAAAAAAGCTAGGTTAGGTTAGGTAGACGAAAAAACATTAATTCATGAAAACTTGGCTTATTAGGCAAATCGGGCCTTGAATAGTAGGCTGAGAAGTGCGTTCTGGCTATTAGGTACGACATATATATATATATATATATATATATAATATAATATAAATAATTCAGAAAGAGCTGCTCTCGTGATAGGTTCAAATGTTAGACTAACAGGTGTAATGAACAGAGTTCTTCGTGAGTGGGTTGGCCGTTTTCTTGTTTTTTTGTAGTAAATCATGACGTTGGACAGCACCATTTGAGATGGTACTACAAAATTCATTTTGGTATCCAGATCTCACTGTCCAAGAATACCCCTGTATGGGGGTTTCTGTGAAAGCTCCAAATAATGCATTTGACTCTGTGGGGAAGTCATTTACGAATTGTACTTTGTTGTTTGTTCTTGTTTTTAGTCCTTGTATGTTGGCAAAGATGAATGAGGTTACTCTATTTGGGATTGTTTGACTGGGAGACTTTTTTGGGCAGGTCCATTATGTGTGGACATATTGAGTTTGTTCTGACCAGTGCTGATTGTTGTAGGGCAGTTGTCTGAGGTACTTGTAGTTCCTTTTTGGCGTGTAATTGTATCTGTGATTCTGGTATGCACGTGAGTCTGGCATCCAGTTCCACCCCATTCTCTATGCTGCTCCTTTTGAAATCTCTTTTGGCTTGGAATAAAATTTTTATTGAGTTTCCTCCAAATTCATTATCCTGCTTGCCACTCATTATGCAGCGTCCTGTGCCTTTCACACGAAAGTGTGGGCAGCTGAAGTCATAGCATTGTCTGTCCTCGAGTGAGTTTTGGCACATGTCAGGATGGAAAAACCTTCATGTTGAACCAAATCGACACTCACCTCTCCTAAGCATATTAAAAAAAAAACAATTGGGATGTTGGTAACTGCATTCTAATTCTTTCTTATTACCAACTGCATAAGCCCTGCATAAGGGCTTATATGTAAAGGGTGTATGTAAAGGAGCGAGTGTGTGTGTGTGTCTTGTGTACTATATATCAGTAGTACTGTTGAGCTACCTGGGCTTATATGTAAAGTTGTATGTAAAGGGCTTATGCAGCCCTATGTCTGCATAAGCCCTTTACATACAACTTGCACATGTCTGTCCTATGGCACAAGGGGCATAACTGGCCGACCCCTCACAGTGTTCAAGAGAGTACTTGAAAAATACCTCCAAAGGATACCTGATCAACCAGGCTGTGACTCATACGTCAGGCTGCGAGCAGCCGCGTCAAACAGTCCAAGAGACTGGTTGACCAGTCCGGCAACCAGGAGGCCTGGTCGGCGACCGGGCCGCGGGGACGCTAAGGCCCGGAAACACCTCAAGGTAAGATAACCAAGCTGTTTAACGAACATTGTGATATTATTCTGCAATTGATAAATTGAAATGCCTGTATAGCTACGCCCACTCTCACCAGTTGTGTGTGTTGGGTATTGTTTGTGTGCGTCCTGCCTCAATGATTGTGTGCGTCCTGCCTCAATGATTGTGTGCGTCCTGCCTCAATGATTGTGTGCGTCCTGCCTCAATGATTGTGTGCGTCCTGCCTCAATGATTGTGTGCGTCCTGCCTCAATGATTGTGTGCGTCCTGCCTCAATGATTGTGTGCGTCCTGCCTCAATGATTGTGTGCGTCCTGCCTCAATGATTGTGTGCGTCCTGCCTCAATGATTGTGTGCGTCCTGCCTCAATGATTGTGTGCGTCCTGCCTCAATGATTGTGCGCGTCCTGCCTGAATGATTGTGTGCGTCCTGCCTCAATGATTGTGTGCGTCCTGCCTCAATGATTGTGTGCGTCCTGCCTCAATGATTGTGTGCGTCCTGCCTCAATGATTGTGTGCGTCCTGCCTCAATGATTGTGTGCGTCCTGCCTCAATGATTGTGTGCGTCCTGCCTCAATGATTGTGCGCGTCCTGCCTGAATGATTGTGTGCGTCCTGCCTCAATGATTGTACGCGTCCTGCCTCAATGATTGTGCGCGTCCTGCCTCAATGATTGTGTGCCTCCTGCCTCAATGATTGTGTGCGTCCTGCCTCAATGATTGTGTGCGTCCTGCCTCAATGATTGTGCGCGTCCTGCCTCAATGATTGTGCGCGTCCTGCCTCAATGATTGTGCGCGTCCTGCCTCAATGATTGTGTGCGTCCTGCCTCAATGATTGTGTGCGTCCTGCCTCAATGATTGTGTGCGTCCTGCCTCAATGATTGTGTGCGTCCTGCCTCAATGATTGTGCGCGTCCTGCCTCAATGATTGTGTGCGTTCTGCCTCAATGATTGTGCGCGTCCTGCCTCAATGATTGTGTGCCTCCATCCTCAATGATTGTGTGCGTCCTTCCTCAATGATTGTGCGCGTCCTGCCTCAATGATTGTGTGCCTCCTGCCTCAAAGATTGTGCGCGTCCTGCCTCAATGATTGTGTGCCTCCGTCCTCAATGATTGTGTGCGTCCTGCCTCAATGATTGTGTGCGTCCTGCCTCAATGATTGTGTGCGTCCTGCCTCAATGATTGTGTGCGTCCTGCCTCAATGATTGTGCGCGTCCTGCCTCAAGTGATTGTGCGCGTCCTGCCTCAATGATTGTGTGCGCCCTGCCTCAATGATTGTGCGCGTCCTGCCTCAATGATTGTGCGCGTCCTGCCTCAATGATTGTGCGCGTCCTGCCTCAATGATTGTGCGCGTCCTGCCTCAATGATTGTGTGCGTCCTGCCTCAATGATTGTGTGCGTCCTGCCTCAATGATTGTGTGCGTCCTGCCTCAATGATTGTGTGCGTCCTGCCTCAATGATTGTGCGCGTCCTGCCTCAATGATTGTGCGCGTCCTGCCTGAATGATTGTGTGCGTCCTGCCTCAATGATTGTACGCGTCCTGCCTCAATGATTGTGCGCGTCCTGCCTCAATGATTGTGTGCCTCCTGCCTCAATGATTGTGTGCGTCCTGCCTCAATGATTGTGTGCGTCCTGCCTCAATGATTGTGCGCGTCCTGCCTCAATGATTGTGCGCGTCCTGCCTCAATGATTGTGCGCGTCCTGCCTCAATGATTGTGTGCGTCCTGCCTCAATGATTGTGTGCGTCCTGCCTCAATGATTGTGTGCGTCCTGCCTCAATGATTGTGCGCGTCCTGCCTCAATGATTGTGCGCGTCCTGCCTCAATGATTGTGTGCGTTCTGCCTCAATGATTGTGCGCGTCCTGCCTCAATGATTGTGTGCCTCCATCCTCAATGATTGTGTGCGTCCTTCCTCAATGATTGTGCGCGTCCTGCCTCAATGATTGTGTGCCTCCTGCCTCAATGATTGTGCGCGTCCTGCCTCAATGATTGTGTGCCTCCGTCCTCAATGATTGTGTGCGTCCTGCCTCAATGATTGTGTGCGTCCTGCCTCAATGATTGTGTGCGTCCTGCCTCAATGATTGTGCGCGTCCTGCCTCAATGATTGTGTGCCTCCATCCTCAATGATTGTGTGCGTCCTTCCTCAATGATTGTGCGCGTCCTGCCTCAATGATTGTGTGCCTCCTGCCTCAATGATTGTGCGCGTCCTGCCTCAATGATTGTGTGCCTCCGTCCTCAATGATTGTGTGCGTCCTGCCTCAATGATTGTGTGCGTCCTGCCTCAATGATTGTGTGCGTCCTGCCTCAATGATTGTGCGCGTCCTGCCTCAAGTGATTGTGCGCGTCCTGCCTCAATGATTGTATGCGCCCTGCCTCAATGATTGTGCGCGTCCTGCCTCAATGATTGTGCGCGTCCTGCCTCAATGATTGTGCGCGTCCTGCCTCAAGTGATTGTGCGCGTCCTGCCTCAATGATTGTGCGCATCCTGCCTCAATGATTGTGCGCGTCCTGCCTCAATGATTGTGCGCGTCCTGCCTCAATGATTGTGCGCGTCCTGCCTCAATGATTGTGCGCGTCCTGCCTCAAGTGATTGTGCGCGTCCTGCCTCAATGATTGTGCGCGTCCTGCCTCAAGTGATTGTGCGCGTCCTGCCTCAAGTGATTGTGCGCGTCCTGCCTCAAGTGATTGTGCGCGTCCTGCCTCTGATTGTGCGCGTCCTGCCTCAAGTGATTGTGCGCGTCCTGCCTCAAGTGATTGTGCGCGTCCTGCCTCAAGTGATTGTTCGCGTCCTGCCACAATGATTGTGCGCGTCCTGCCTCAGTGAGTACTATGTGTATAGCACCACACTGGGTATTGTGAGCGCGTCCTGCCACAAATATGGCGACCCCCCTAAGTGAAGGTGGTGGTGCCAGGGCGGATAATATCGTCTGGTTCACTGTGGTCCGTGTGTTCAAGTTTTGTCTTCTACCCGCAGATATTACCAGCAGGTTCACAGCAGATTCACAACGCCGCCTTACTCCTCAGTGCATCCCTGGGTAAAAAACTGGCAGGTAAGTGGTTCAGGGTAACTGGCCGACCCTTCACAGTGTTCAAGAGAGAACTGGATAAGCACCTCCAAAGGATACCTGATCAACCAGGCTGTGACTCGTACGTCAGGCTGCGAGCAGCCGCGTCCAATAGCCTGGTTGATCAGTCCGGCAACCAGGAGGCCTGGTCGACGACCGGGCCGCGGGGACGCTAAGCCCCATAAGCACCTCAAGGTAACCTCAAGGTAGGGTAGCTTGGCCAGGGACACAATCAGGGAGGCAGACAGGCAGGCAGAATGGGAGACGGTCTTAAGTGACAAACATCCCATGTGGGTTACCTTGAGATGAGTTCAGGGGATTAGCGTCCCCGCGGCCCGGTCCTCGACCAGTCCTCCTCAAGTTCAAGTATGTTTATTGAGATAAGAAAGAAATTCATCTCAAAGGGATAGAGTAGCTTAGGCTATTTCTACCCCGTTGGTGGACTGGTCAGCCAGGCTGTTGGACGCGGCTGCTCGCAGCCTGACGTATGTGTCACAGCCTGGTTGATCAGGTATCCTTAAGAGGTACTTGTCCAGTTCTCTCTTGAACACTGTGAGGGGTCGGCCAGTTATGCCCCTTATGTGTAGTGGAAGCGTGTTGAACAGTCTCGGGCCTCTGATGTTGATAGTTCTCTCTTGAACACTGTGAGGGGTCGGCCAGTTATGCCCCTTATGTGTAGTGGAAGCGTGTTGAACAGTCTCGGGCCTCTGATGTTGATAGTTCTCTCTTGAACACTGTGAGGGGTCGGTCAGTTATGTCCCTTATGTGTAGTGGAAGCGTGTTGAACAGTCTCGGGCCTCTGATGTTGATAGTTCTCTCTTGAACACTGTGAGGGGTCGGTCAGTTATGTCCCTTATGTGTAGTGGAAGCGTGTTGAACAGTCTCAGGCCTCTGATGTTGATAGAGTTCTCTCTCAGAGAACTATCAACTATTAAGCTCAACTGACAGCTGAAGCATACGAGGTCTGCTTGAAACACATGCCTTTGAGGAGGGTGAGAAAGAGGACCATTGTGGAAGGAGAACGTACACGACTGTACAGGAGAAGGAAACAAATAACGGAAATGTTTAAACAGACACAACTATCACAAGCAAGGAAAATAAACTTAAACACAGAGATCGAAGAAATAGATAAACGTTGAAGCGATCATACGAGTCTGAGGAAATGGAACTAGAACAGGAAGCTATACAAGAGATAAAGAAAAATTCAAAATATTTTTTCACATGTGCAAAATCAAAATCAAAACCCTCCGCCAGTCCACAGCTGTTGTGGACCTCTGTATTCAAGAGGCACTTGGGACTGATTCTTGCAAGAAGTATCGAACCAATCAGGCCGTAGTGGATATGTGGGCCTGCGGGCCGCGCCAAGCAACAGCCTGGTGGACCAAGTTATCACAAGTCGGGTCTGGCCTCAGGCCGGGCTCGGGTAGCAGAACAACTCTCAGAACCTTCTGCAGGTATGCTCCTAAATGCTGGTCTCTCGCTGGCATACTCGTCCCACGGGGGGTCACTAGTCAGGCCTAACATGTCCTCCTCACGCTCTTTTCATCCTTGTGTGTGTGTCTGTACTCACCTACTTGTACTCACCTAGTTGTACTCACCTAGTTGTGTCTGCAGGATCGAGCATTGACTCTTGGATCCCGCCTTTCGAGCATCGGTTGTTTACAGCAATGACTCCTGTCCCATTTCCCTATCATACCTGGTTTTAAAATTATGAATAGTATTTGCTTCCACAACCTGTTCCTGAAGTGCATTCCATTTCCCCACTACTCTCACGCTAAAAGAAAACTTCCTAACGTCTCTGTGACTCATCTGAGTTTCAAGCTTCCATCCATGTCCTCTCGTTTTGTTACTATTCCGTGTGAACATTTCGTCTATGTCCACTCTGTCAATTCCTCTGAGTATCTTATACGTTCCTATCATGTCCCCCCTCTCCCTTCTTCTTTCTAGTGTCGTAAGGCACAGTTCCCTCAGGCGCTCCTCATACCCCATCCCTCGTAGCTCTGGGACGAGTCTCGTTGCAAACCTCTGAACCTTTTCCAGTTTCATTATATGCTTCTTCAGATGGGGACTCCATGATGAGGCGGCATACTCTAAGACTGGCCTTACGTAGGCAGTGTAAAGCGCCCTAAATGCCTCCTTACTTAGGTTTCTGAATGATGTTCTAACTTTTGCCAGTGTAGAGTACGCTGCTGTCGTTATCCTATTTATATGTGCCTCAGGAGATAGATTAGGTGTTACGTCCACCCCCAGGTCTCTTTCACGCGTCGTCACAGGTAGGCTGTTCCCCTTCATTGTGTACTGTCCCTTTGGTCTCCTATCTCCTAGTCCCATTTCCATAACTTTACATTTGCTCGTGTTGAATTCCAGTAGCCATTTCTCTGACCATCTCTGCAACCTGTTCAGGTCCTCTTGGAGGATCCTGCATTCCTCATCTGTCACAACTCTTCTCATCAACTTTGCGTCATCCGCAAACATCGACATGTAGGACTCTACGCCTGTAAACATATCGTTAACATATACAAGAAATAGAATTGGTCCCAGCACCGATCCTTGTGGTACTCCACTTGTTACTGTTCGCCAGTCCGACTTCTCGCCCCTTACCGTAACTCTTTGGCTCCTTCCTGTTAGGTAGTTCCTTATCCATGCTAGGACCTTTCCCCCCACCCCCGCCTGCCTCTCGAGCTTGAACAGCAGTCTCATGTGCGGTACTGTATCAAAGGCTTTTTGGCAGTCCAGAAATATGCAGTCTGCCCAACCATCTCTGTCCTGTCTTATCCTCGTTATTTTATCATAGAATTCCAGAAGGTTTGTTAGGCACGATTTCCCTGTCCAGAACCCATGTTGATGTTTGTTCACAAACCTAATGTTCTCCAGGTGTGCAACCAGTCGTAGCCTAATTATTCTTTCCAGTATTTTACAGGGGATGCTTGTCAGTGATACAGGTCTATAGTTAAGTGACTCCTCCCTATCACCTTTCTTGAAGATCGGCACGACATTTGCCTTCTTCCAGCAACTGGGCAATTCTCCCGACATAAGTGACTCATTAAAGACCCTTGCCAGAGGCACGCTGAGGGCCTGTGCTGCTTCTTTTTGTATCCACGGTGATACTTTGTCTGGTCCAACTGCTTTAGTTGCATCTAGAGTTGTCAACTGTTTCATTACCTCCTCTGCTGTCACCTCCATATCTGATAGTTTTTCATCTAGGGGTAACCCCTTCCAACAATTGGAGCTGCTCAGGCTCGGTAGTGAACACTCCATGGAAACTGGCATTCAGTGCCTCGCAGATTTCTTTGTCACTTTCAGTATATGCCCCCTCTGTCTTCCTTAGTCTTGTCACTTGGTCGTTCACCGACATTTTTCTTCTTATATGACCGTGTAGTAACTTAGGTTGTTTTTTCGCTTTGATTGCAATATCGTTCTCATAGTCCCTTTCTGATGTTCGTCTTATGTTAATGTAATCGTTCCTAGCTCTGTTGTATCTGATCCTGTTGTCCTCTGTCCTTTGTCTTCTGTACTTCCTCCACTCCCGCCTGCTGGCCATTTTTGCTTCCCGACACTGTCTATTAAACCATGGGTTATTATATTCCTTCTTATTTTTTCCCTTTACTGTTGGTATAAATCTCTCTTCGGCCTCCTGGCATTTCTGTATGACTAGGTCCATCATATCTTGGACTGTTTTTCCTCTAATTTCTTCCTCCCGCTGCACTTCTCCCAGATAGTCCCTTATCCTCTTATAGTCCCCTTTCCTGTAGTCAACTCTCCTTTCCCAGATCTCTTGTCCCATGGTCATAAGTTTGAATTCCATCATGTAGTCAAAGACTAGGACACAATGGTCACTGGCCCCTAGAGGTATTTCATGTTCTAAATTCTCGATATCTTCTACGTTCTGGGTGAAAATCAGGTCTAATAGGCTCGGTGCATCTCCTCCTCTTTCCCTTGTGTGTGTGTGCGCACACACACACACACACGTCCCTTGTCTCTGTGTGTGTGTGTGTGCGCGTGCGTGCGTGCGTGCGTGTGTGTGTGCGCGTGTGCACGCTCGCGCATTTATACTTATCAGCATGTACGCTTATGCTCAGTTGGCAGGACTGCGAGCTGCTACTTTTGTGGTCTGTGGTTTGAGGCTCCAACTTATATTTGTAAAAATTTCCATTGTGAATGAAGAGCGTGTTAAAACTGATTAATGCATCTTTGGGGTAGGCCGCTGGATGGAATAAACATGGCCTGAGGTCGAGTGGCGTTAATCCAGCCTCCAAACCTCCCGTTCATGAATAAAAAAAACAGTTTGCATACAACTCACATTTGATGACATTTCAACATTTCTCGAACAGTGCTTCGCTGACGACCTCTTTTGTTTTCAGCAACTGTCTTCATCAACAAAGGCCAAATGCTTGTTAAGCCACCCACCAAAACTGTTGATGAATTAAAAACAGTTTACACACGACTCACAGCTGACGACGTTGGTTCGAACCACAACGCTGTAAATGCTTCACTCACGTACTACAAATACAAATAATAATCAACAGAACCTAAACACCTAAGCTAACCAGTGCCTAAATATGCACAGTATGTTAATATATAACAATATTCATTTATATTCGAGAAAATTCCTACTTTGAATGAACAACATGTTAAAATTTATGAATGTGTCTTTGGAGTCGACCGCTGGATGGAATGAACATAAACGTAGATCAGGTTGGGCAGGTGTCGCCACTGTGGCCTCGGAGGTTGTCAAGGAGTGGTCACGACGCACGAGAACATGCATCACTTGGCTTGTAACCCTCGAGTCCGTGTTGGGTACTGCGAGGTCGCACTCCAGTGTGTGAAAGATTATTTATGGATCATATAATATGTTTATCATTTATGTATTTTATATTATAAAACTGAGTTGTTGTTGTTGTTGTTTAAGATTCGCCAAGTAGCACGGGCTATGGTGAGCCCGTAGTGGACTTGACATTTATATAACGTTCATATAAATGATATAATTTATTAATTATTAAATGCTTTCTTTTCAGGTAGTCTTCTCGTGCATTTGTGAGTGTCCTCGTCTGGCACGACGCCCACTCCCTCACGGTAAGTCAAAATGTATGAACACACACACACGTTTACAGGGGTCTGGTAGCTGAGTGGACAGCGCGCGGAGCCCAAATCTACACAGTAAAATAACAACGTACTGGAGTGAACGATATGGAAGAAAATGCAAGATTGAACCAGTGAAGAGCAGAGGTGCCATAGGCACAATCAGAGAACACTGTATAAATATCAGGGGTCCGCGGTTGTTCAACGTCCTCCCAGCGAGCATAAGAAATATTGCCGGAACAAACGTGGACATCTTCAAGAGAAAACTAGACGGTTTTCTAAGAGAAGTTCCGGATCAGCCGGGCTGTGGTGGGTATGTGGGCCTGCGGGCCGCTCCAAGCAACAGCCTGGTGGACCAAACTCTCACAAGTCGAGCCTGGCCTCGGGCCGGGCTTGGGGAGTAGAAGAACTCCCAGAACCCCATCAACCAGGTATCAACCAGCTGGGAATCCTGTGGCCCGGGTTCGATTCCACCACTAGGCAGACAAATGGGGCAGAGTTCTTTCACTCTGATGCCCCTGTTACCTATTAGTAAATAGGTACCTGGTTAGATAAATAGACAGCTGTTACCTTACGTTGAAGTTATCTTGAGGTGTTTTCCGGGCTTAGCGTTCCCGCGGCCCGGTCGTCGACCAGGCGTTGTTGGACTGGTCAACCAGACTTTTGGATGGCGCTGCTCGCAGCCTGACGTATGAATCACAGCCTGGTTGATCAGGTATCCTTTGGAGGTGCTTATCCAGTTCTCTCTTGAACACTGTGAGGGGTCGGCCAGTTATGCCCCTTATGTGTAGTGGAAGCGTGTTGAACAGTCTCGGGCCTCTGATGTTGATAGTTCTCTCTTGAACACTGTGAGGGGTCGGCCAGTTATGCCCCTTATGTGTAGTGGAAGCGTGTTGAACAGTCTCGGGCCTCTGATGTTGATAGAGTTCTCTCTCAGAGTACCTGTTGCACCTCTGCTCTTCAACGGGGGTATTCTGCACATCCTGCCATGCCTTCTGGTCTCATGTGGTGTTATTTCTGTGTGCAGGTTTGGGACCAGCCCCTCTAATATTTTCCACGTGTAAATTTTTATGTATCTCTCCCGCTCAAGAGAATACAGATATAGACATTTTAGTTGGTCCCAGTAGTTTAGATGCTTTACTAAATGGATTCTAGCAGAAAAGGATTTCTGCACGCTCTCCAGGTCAGCAATTTCTCCAGCTTTTGGAGAAAGTACAACTGCGAACAAGCTTGAATGGTCCCCAAGCCAATTTGCAACTGAAAACTTTATGGCTTCCCAAGGTCCCCAAGCCCAAGAATGGCTTGGGGACCTTTCAAGTTTGTTCGCATTTGTGTTGCTCACGTGGCCCGACAAAGTGAGGTGATTCGATGAAATATCTATGGCAGAGTTGACCATCGAACGCTGTCGGGTCTTGGACAAAATAGTCTCACAACTTCAAAAAATTTTTGTACAGTCGTATAGTCTAATGGTTAAGGTACCAGGTACGCCAAGGTGCATAGTGCTCCTGGATATCTGGGTTCGAATCCTTCTGGGGTGTGGAGTTTTCGGTATATATATATATATATATATATATATATATATATATATATATATATATATATATATATATATATATATATATATAATTTTTTTTTTTAAAGTTTGTGAGGGTACCACCTCTGGTGCCAATGTGGGGACCCATAGCCTCGGAGAAGAAAATAAAAAGTATTCAGAGGAGACCTTGTGGTTTCTCACTGAACACTAATATTATCTTCTCCTACCACCCCCATTCTTTTGTATGTACACATATATATATTTACTTTATTTGAAGTTTGTTACAAAAAAGGAGTTACATATGGATTACAAAGATGGTTGTCATAGGTTGTCGAGTTCCTCCTATATATATATATATATATTATATATATATATATATATATATATATATATATATATTTTATATATATATATATATATATATATATATATATATATATTATATATATATATATATATATATATATATATATTTTATATATATATATATATATATATATATATATATTATATATATATATATATATATTGTGACGGTAACGCGTTGGAGTTCGGCTGTTTAAGGCTAGGGGTATGGCCTCGTCACATAGTTATAAAAAAAAATAGAAAAAACTGGAACTTCGTCTGTGGTAAGGTAAGGAGAAGACACACAAAACACAAGTAAACTTTAACAATGAAATTTTAATTACGTTAATTAAATCAAAACATGAATAAAATGCACAAACAAATTCTTATAATAAAATCAATCAATCAAAATAATAAGAATACTTAAATGACACAATGAAAAGTTACGTTAAGGCAAAATAACAAGAAGTGCAATATACAAGTAAATGGGAGGTGCTGGAATATTGGCTTAAGCTACCACTTCCCTCAGTACACGCTAGCGTCTAGCCGGGAGGAGTGGTAACAACGAGAGCACAAAATATTCTAAGGTAGGAGGGTGGGGCGACCCCAGACATCAAGTAGTATGGGGGGGGCGAGTGCAGGTACAGCCAGACCGGCGACCAATCAGCGGAGCCGGTAGCGATCAACATGTAGTTTGGTGGTTTGAGTCCGAACAGGTGGCTGGCTGCATACGTTTGCTCACCCTGGCAAGCCTTGCTGGTGTTGTTGTTGTTGTTGGACATGTCTTCCATAGTCGTTTTAGATAATTTCAACGACGTGTTTGTGGAGGGAAGAGCAGGCTCAATCTCTTGAAGGAGATTATTGTCACAATATATATATATATATATATATATATATATATATATATATATATATATATAATATATTTTATATATATATATATATATATTATATATATATATATATATATATATATATATATATATTATATATATATATATAATTTTTTTTCAACCTGTTTTCCCTAAAGCGCAGGCGGGAGAGATACATAATAATATACACATGGAAGATATTAGAGGAGCTGGTCCCAAACCTGCACACAAAAATAACACCACATGAGACCAGGAGGCATGGCAGGATGTGCAGAATACCCCCGTTGAAGAGCAGAGGTGCAACAGGTACTCAGAGAGAACTATCAACATCAGAGGCCCGAGACTGTTCAACACGCTTCCACTACACATAAGGGACATAACTGGCCGACCCCTCACAGTGTTCAAGAGAACTATCAACATCAGAGGCCCGAGACTGTTCAATACGCTTCCACTACACATAAGGGGCATAACTGGCCGACCCCTCACAGTGTTCAAGAGAAAACTTGATAAACACCACCATAGGATACCTGATCAACCAGGCTGTAACTCATACGTCAGGCTGCGAGCAGCCGCGTCCAACAGCCTGGTTGACCAGTCCAGTAACGAGGAGGCCTGGTCAGGGATCGGGCCGCGGGGATGCTAAGCCCCGGAACCAACAAGAAGTAGGGTAGGTAGTTTGACACACGGTATTTCTTTTTAGAGTTTGCTCATATCATAGTATATCATATCATAGGGGGCCTTGTAGCCTGGTGGATAGCGCGCAGGACTCGTAATTCTGTGGCGCGGGTTCGATTCCCGCACGAGGCAGAAACAAATGGGCAAAGTTTCTTTCACCCTGAATGCCCCTGTTACCTAGCAGTAAATAGGTACCTGGGAGTTAGTCAGCTGTCACGGGCTGTTTCCTGGGGGTGGAGGCCTGGTCGAGGACCGGGCCGCGGGGACACTAAAGCCCCGAAATCATCTCAAGATAACCTCAAGATAACCATCATAGATTCATCTCCGGTATGCCAGGCCTTGGCTCCCTGGTCCCTTCCTCGGGTGGGTTACTCATGCCTCCCTCCTGCAGCTTCTAACTGCAGGTCCATTATTGGCCAGGAGGTTCAGTGTAAAGAACAGTTCAAGTGTATACTGGAGGGCCAGGTCCCAAATATGCTCAGTAGAACAACAACATACTGGAGCGAAAGATACGAATAGAAATGCAGAATAAAACCAGTGAGAAGTAGAGGTGCCATGGGCACATTCAGAGAACACTGAACATCAGAGGTCCACAGCTGTTCAACACCCTCCCCAGCAAGCATTAGAAATATTGCCGAAACAAAGGTGGATGTATTCAAGAGGCACTTAGACGGCTCTTGCTAGACGTGCTGGACCAATCAGGCTGTAGTGGATATGTGGG
This sequence comes from Procambarus clarkii, assembly GCF_040958095.1. Lineage (NCBI taxonomy): Eukaryota > Metazoa > Arthropoda > Malacostraca > Decapoda > Cambaridae > Procambarus > Procambarus clarkii. Next base: position 13,874,508 of record NC_091192.1, read on the forward strand.
CGTGCGGGCCGCTCCAAGCAGTAGCCTGTTGAATCAAGCTCTCACAAATCAAGCCTGGCCTCAGTCCGGACTCGGGGAGTAGAAGAACTCTCAGAACCCCTCTCCAAATATGCTCCAGGTATGCCCCCAAGTATGCCGAGTCTCCAAATACCACTGCATAAAACCCTTAACAATACCAGCAACCCAAATGCAATATAGCCTTCGTTACCTCTACACTATTAATAACGGCTTCCATTGTTTACAGCCGTAACCTATGATTGCAGAGCCTTGCAATGAAATTTATGTAGCCAGTCTCTTCATGTAACTCTTGTTTATTGCCGAGTGTTTGTGTTTAATTGCTAATACACTTGTAATGCCAATTATGCATACTGCGACTGTCAGCGGCACGGTTTACACAGTGTATCAACAAACATTATATTAATTACCGGTTATAATACATAGCATGTAATGGCAGGAGGAAATATGACTAATGTTAAAAACAATTTAGAATTAAAAGAGTGAACAGTAAGAACTGATAAGGAGTCCTTTACCTGTGGGGCCTTAATGTCTACCTGTGGAGCCTTAATGTCTACCTGTGGAGCCTTAATGTCTACCTGTGGGGCCTTAATGTCTACCTGTGTAGCCTTAATGTCTACCTGTGGAGCCTTAATGTGTATCTGTGTAGCCTTAATGTCTACCTGTGGAGCCTTAATGTCTACCTGTGAGGCCTTAATGTGTACCTGTGGAGCCTCTGGTTTGTGACGAACAATTCTCCATCATCAATCTGGTTTTAGGGTTGAGCAAGCGTCACATGTTGTTAGGGTTATTGGGTTGCATGGTTGTGTTGTGTGGAGTTGTGGCGGTGTTCAGGAGCCATCAAGTAAGTTGTTGTGGAGAGCAGACTGCTCTTGTTCAACACGCTTCCACTACACATAAGGGGCATAACTGGCCGACCCCTCACAGTGTTCAAGAGAGAACTGGATAAACACCTCCAAAGGATACCTGATCAACCAGGCTGTGATTCATACGTCAGGCTGCGAGCAGTCGCGTCCAACAGCCTGGTTGATCAGTCCAGCAACCAGGAGGCCTGGTCGACGACCGGGCCGCGGGGACGCTAAGCCCCGGAAGCACCTCAAGGTAACCTCAAGGGGGTAGGTAGACTGGTGTTTTATGACTGAGGTGGACCTTAACCCCCCCCCCCCCCCTCCGTAGTGTACAGCACTCCGCTAAGTTTTTATTTCTCTGGTTATCTCAGGTGGCCATCCTGGGCTGGTGTGTGTGACACCCCTCCCCCCCCCCCTGGTGGTGGACAGTCTTGTCGCCTCCCCCCCCCCCTGGCCCGTCACTGTCTTGTCGTCTCCCAGCACCTTCTTGCTCGTCTGCTCCCCTCCTCCTCCCTTCACACCCTCACCGTCCCCTCCCCTATCCATCTTCACCTCTCCTTTTGCCAACATAGAATCCAGGGATGACCATCTGCTCTGCAGGTGACCGCGGATCCTCTATTCCCCCCCCCCCAACCCCACCTCTGCCCCCACACCACCTCTGCCCCCCCTACACCACCTCTGCCCCCCCTACACCGCCTCTGCCCCCCCTACACCGCCTCTGCCCCCCCTACACCGCCTCTGCCCCCCTACACCACCTCTGCCCCCCACACCACCTCTGCCCCCCACACCACTCTGCCACCCACACCACTCTGCCACCCACAACACCTCTACCCACCCCCACACCACCTCTGCCCACCCCCACACCACCTCTGCCCACCCCCACACCACCTCTGCCCCCCCACACCACCTCTGCCCCCCACACCACCTCTGCCCCCCACACCACCTCTGCCCCCCACACCACTCTGTCACCCACACCACCTCTGCCCCCCACACCACCTTTGCCCACCCCCACACCACCTTTGCCCACCCCCACACCACCTCTGTCACCCACACCACCTCTGCTCCCCACACCACCTCTGCTCCCCACACCACCTCTGCCACCCACACCACCTCTGCCACCCACACCACTCTGCCCCCCACACCACCTCTGCCCACCCCCACACCACCTCTGCCCACCCCCACACCACCTCTGCCCACCCCCACACCACCTCTGCCCACCCCCACACCACCTCTGCCCCCCCACACCACCTCTGTCACCCACACCACCTCTGTCACCCACACCACCTCTGCCCCCCACACCACCTCTGCCCCCCCACACCACCTCTGCCCCCCACACCACCTCTGCCCCCCACACCACCTCTGTCACCCACACCACCTCTGCCCCCCACACCACCTCTGTCACCCACACCACCTCTGCCCCCCACACACACCACCTCTGCCCCCCACACACACCACCTCTGCCCCCCACACCACCTCTGTCACCCACACCACCTCAGCCCCCCACACCACCTTTGCCCCCACACCACTCTGCCACCACCTAATATGGTGTTTAACGAAGATAAGTTCCAGCTCATGCGCTACGGAAAAAATGAAAATATAAAAACGGAAACCACGTACAAAACTCAGTCAAATCATAACATAGAACGTAAAGGCAATGTAAAGGATCTGGGTGTACTCATGTACCTTACCTTTAAAGAACACAATAAAGTAGTCGTCACAACTGCAAGAAAAATGACAGGTTGGATAACAAGAACTTTTCACACTAGAGATGCTGTACCGATGATGATACTGTTCAAGACGCTAGTATGTAGAGTTGATAGTCGCTCAACTCCGGCACTCACAATTAGGAGAGAACTCCACCTCTCCCCTCCCCCCGTCCCCACACCACCTCGCTCTCTTCCCCACACCCCCCTCCCCCCACACAACACCTCCCCCCACACAACCCCTCCCCCAACCCCCCACACAACCCCTCCCCCCCAACACCCCCCCCCCACACCACCCCCCCCACACCACCCCTCCCACACCTGTAATCAACAACACCTTACAACTACGTGTCCTCCTCTTTGGGGCTCCTGTTCGTTACTGTCTCCTGAGTATGTCATTAAGGCGACATCCCCCCCCCCCAGTAATGGAAATAACATCTTTTTCGTGATCAATTAGACTGTCGTTCTTCGCAAAAGCCGGCGGGCAACTGACAGTCACTCAGTTAAATCGAGAGGAGAAACAGGAGTAGTGGAGACACGATGAGATCAGAGAGAGAACTAGATGGTTCATAGGGAGAAAGAGCCTGCATGAACAGCAAGAGAACGTCTCTGATCAACGACCGGTCAATGGTTCCTAAGCCAGACTGTATTTTGCAGAAGCCAACAGTCTACTTGATAAATACGTGTGACTCCTGGGGCCAGATTCACGAAGCAGTTACACAAGCACTTACGAACGTGTACATCTTTCCTCAATCTTTGGCGGCTTTGTTTACAATTACTAAACAGTTAATGAGCTCCGAAGCACAAGGAGGATGTTTATAACAATAACAACAGTTGATTCGGAAGTTTTCATGCATGTAAACGGTTTAATAAATGTAACTAAAGCGTAAAAGACTGAGGAAAGATGTGCACGTTCGTAAGTAATTGGGTAACTGCTTCGTGAATCTGGCCCCAGGAGTCACACGTATTTATTAATGACTGTAGTCATTCATCTTTCTCCGGCGGCAGCGCGTCCGCCAATCTGATACATCAATGGTCTACGGAATCGACCAATCCATTAACAATGCGACAATAGTAGCAATTTAAGCACATAATATTGACGTATTATGTGCATCGTCCTAAATAATTTAAGTTAGGCGGGTTACCCTGAAGTTGTTCCAGGGTTTAACGTCCCCGCGGCCCTGTCTCTGACCAGGCTTCATGGTTGGTGGTCAGGGGCCAGATTCACGAAAGCACTTACGCGAGCACTTACGAACGTGTACATCTTTCCTCAATCTTTGACGGCTTTGGTTACATTTATTAAACAGTTTACAAGCATGAAAACTTCCCATTCAACTATTGTTATTATTATAAACAGCCTCCTGGTGCTTCCGAGCTCATGAACTGTTTAATAATTGGAAACAAAGCCGCCAAAGATTGAAAAAAGATGCACAAGTTCGTAAGTGCTTGCGTAAGTGCTTTCGTGAATCTGGCCCCAGGTCTGTTGTGAGAGTGACGGACACCGCCTTGACCACTACCCGAGAGAATGTGAACATCTAAGAGTCATTAGAAATGTGTGTAGAATAATAAGCCCCACATTGAGGTAAGAAAATACAATTTGTCAAATATTAATACTGTTCTCAAAAAATTTCCCCATTTTGCAACTGCAAGATAATACAAGTTTTTAGGGGTTGACAAATGTTAATCTTGTTTGAGAAGCTGTTCACTTGAGACAGTTAAGTAGGTACCAGCTTTGTTTGGGTACAAGTGACAGGATGAACAACCCAGTGGGTTTTCTTCCTATGAGGGGGGGGGGGGTGTTGTACAGGAGGGCTCATGCAGGATCTTCTTGAGGTTATCTTGAGATGATTTCGGGGCTTTAGTGTCCCCGCGGCCCGGTCCTCGACCAGGCCTCCACTCCCAGGAAGCAGCCCGTGACAGCTGACTAACTCCCAGGTACCTATTTACTGCTAGGTAACAGGGGCTTTCAGGGTGAAAGAAACTTTGCCCATTTGTTTCTGCCTCGTGCGGGAATCGAACCCGCGCTACAGAATTACGAGTCCTGCGCGCTATCCACCAGGCTACGAGGCCGCCTACGAGGATTATCAACGAAAAAATCTAACATTATACCACAGGCAATGAGGCCCAAGTATCTCGAGGAAATTTATAAAGAAGTCGGAGATGAACTAAATCAAATCTATACTGACGGGTCATCTAATCCTATCAATGGCAGGGCTGGTGCAGCATACACGGTAATCAAGGATAATACTTTCTAACGCAGAAATGAAGAAAAAGCACGTATTGAGAACTATGCCTCTTCAACCCAAGCAGAGCTAATTGCCATTGTTATGGCGTTAAGATTCCTTGAAGGAACCACTAATTGTGCAGTGATCTGCACTGATTCAAAAGGCGCACTACAAAGCCTAAGTAAAAATCGGGAAGAAAATCTTGCGATAGTCGTTGAAATAGAGAGAGCTGTGAGAGTACTAACCAACCAGGGAAGAGTCATCAAGTTTCTTTGGATCCCCTCCCATGTTGGAATGAATGAGCAGATGTGCTGGCTGCTGAAGGAGACCATATTGAATACTTCATATCCAAGACACTGCTTCAAATTATTGTCAGGCAACATCACCGTGACAAGGTAACTGAGGAAAGGAGGATAGAAGAACTAATCAGTGAATCTGTACGATGGTACAGCATGGGTGCAGCTGCCAATCCCAATCATTATGGACGAAAAGCAGGTGGCCGCGGTAAAGAATCAATAATAGCGAGAATCCGTCTTGGATACAAATATCCATGGAGATTCGGAATGGAAACAACAGTTGATCAGCGGAGTTGTAGAATCTGTGGTGAGAGTGATGGACACCGCCTTGACCACTATCTACGTGAATGGGAACACCTGAGAAATATTAGTAACAAGTGTAGAATAATAAATCCCACATTGAATTAGGAAAACACTATTTGTCAAATATTGATAATGTTCTTAAAAGATTCATAGTGCTCAGTACTGTCACTATGGCGGTGTGTCCACTCACAGGATGAGTGACACTGCCCAATACTGTCACTATGGCGGTGTGTCCACTCACAGGATGAGTGGCGCTGCCCAATACTGTCACTATGGCGGTGTGTCCACTCACAGGATGAGTGACGCTGCCCAATACTGTCACTATGGCGGTGTGTCCACTCACAGGATGAGTGACGCTGCCCAATAAACTCGCCCCTCGGGGCAAAATTTAAATAAAATAAAAAAGCGGTGGAATCGTCTGGGGCGGGTGATGTACGGGGTCCCCCATACCAGCATTGATGCCCGACTGTCTTTCCCGGGCCAGGGGCAGGGTTGGTGGTAGCAAATGGCCGGTAAAACTGATTGGGCAATTTAGTTCTACAAGGCCAAGCGAGTAATTTATAGTAACTGATTAATATAGTGGGTGATATATTTAGGTCCTTAGGGTCAAGGAAGCAAGTTGAAGCAACTCTTGGGTACCATCTTCTCTTTTTTTCTAGACCAACGAGCGAGGTTAATGGGCAGCGTCGCTCATCCTGTGAGTGAACAAGCCGTTCTGGACTAGTTGGTTCTTGTAATCTATCGCAGGAGAAGGTGAATTGCCTCATCATAATGGTATATGGATATTGTTTTGTGTTATGAAGTTCTTGTGTATGTTGTCCTCCCAGGCACTTGTCCTCCCAGGCACTTGTCCTCCCAGGCACTTGTCCTCCCAGGCACTTGTCCTCCCAGGCACTTGTCCTCCCAGGCACTTGTCCTCCCAGGCACTTGTCCTCCCAGGCACTTGTCCTCCCAGGCACTTGTCCTCCCAGGCACTTGTCCTCCCAGGCACTTGTCCTCCCAGGCACTTGTCCTCCCAGGCACTTGTCCTCCCAGGCACTTGTCCTCCCAGGCACTTGTCCTCCCAGGCACTTGTCCTCCCAGGCACTTGTCCTCCCAGGCACTTGTCCTCCCAGGCACTTGTCCTCCCAGGCACTTGTCCTCCCAGGCACTTGTCCTCCCAGGCACTTGTCCTCCCAGGCACATGTCCTCCCAGGCACTTGTCCTCCCAGGCACTTGTCCTCCCAGGCACTTGTCCTCCCAGGCACTTGAACACTTCAAAGTATTGGAGGCTGATGAAGTTTAAAAAGGGCACCGTCTCGTTATATGTTTAAGGTAATTATAGGGAGAAATTGCTATCTGTAGATGATTACGATTGCTTAGCCTGTTGGACCAAGTCACCACAAGTCGATCCTGGCCCGAGGTCGGGCACGGGGAGTAGAAGAACTCCTGGAACCCTCTCCAGGTATGTTCTAGGTATTATAGCCTGCTCTGGTACCTGTCTTTCTTGGTGACTGCCTAGTCTATGAGACTGTTTTTGTTCACTGCAAGGACACACAGCCATCACAGTCAGGCTGATCCAATAACTTCAACAGAAACATGTTAAGGTGTATCTTGAAAGCTTCTCTGTTGTTTCTGCTCCAGCAATGTTCTGAATATTTATAGTCAGGAGGTTGAGGAGTGTAATAATAATATAGATAAACGTTATAGGCGAACACCTATAATGTTCACCACCTGTTTTCTAGTTGTATTTACGAGGCCAGGAGACATGGCAGGAAGTGCAAAATAGCCCCATATAAAAAATAGGATGCAATAGGCACATGAGAGGCAGCTCTAACAATATTATGGACCCAAGACTTTTCAAAACTCTCCTATATATATATATATATATATATATATATATATATATATATATATATATATATATATATATATAATGTCGTACCTAGTAGCCAGAACGCACTTCTCGGCCTACTATGCAAGGCCTGATTTGCCTAATAAGCCAAGTTTTCCTGAATTATTATATTTTCTTTAATTTTTTTCTTATGAAATGATAAAGCTACCCATTTCATTATGTATGAGGTCAATTTTTTTTATTGGAGTTAAAATTAACGTAGATATATGACCGAACCTAACCAACCATACCTAACCTAACCTAACCTATCTTTATAGGTTAGGTTAGGTTAGGTAGCCGAAAAAGTTAGGTTAGGTTAGGTTAGGTAGGTTAGGTAGTCGAAAAACAAATAATTCATGAAAACCTGGCTTATTAGGCAAATCGGGCCTTGCATAGTAGGCTGACAAGTGCGTTCTGGCTACTAGGTACGACATATATATATATATATATATATATATATATATATATATATATATATATATATATATATATATATATATATATATATATATATTAGTATATTTTGGTAGCAGTCTTTCCTGTAGACATATATTATTAAATATGACCGAAAAAGTAAGATTAATAATTCTAACACGAATTTTCTCAATCTTTCGTACATTACGCTTCACTGTTGGAGGTAAATAAAAAATCACTTCTCCAAAATTAATTTTTATTTCTAGTCTGACGCGACACGGGCGCGTTTCGTAAAACTTATTACATTTTCAAAGACTTCACAAATACACAACTGATTAGAACTTACGTATCTCTGATTTTATATCTACATTTGAGTGAGGTGGGAGGGGTGATGTGGCATTAACACAAGACAGAACAAGAGGGGATATTAATAGGGTATTAAAAGTATCAACACAAGACAGAACAGAAACAATGGGTATTGAATAGAAGTGTTTGTAGAAAGCCTATTGGTCCATATTTCTTGATGCTTCTATATTGGAGCGGAGTCTTGAGGTGGGTAGAATATAGTTGTGCAATAATTGGCTGTTGATTGCTGGTGTTGACTTCTTGATGTGTAGTGCCTCGCAAACGTCAAGCCGCCTGCTATCGCTGTATCTATCGATGATTTCTGTGTTGTTTACTAGGATTTCTCTGGCGATGGTTTGGTTATGGGAAGAGATTATATGTTCCTTAATGGAGCCCTGTTGCTTATGCATCGTTAAACGCCTAGAAAGAGATGTTGTTGTCTTGCCTATATACTGGGTTTTTTGGAGCTTACAGTCCCCAAGTGGGCATTTGAAGGCATAGACGACGTTAGTCTCTTTTAAAGCGTTCTGTTTTGTGTCTGGAGAGTTTCTCATGAGTAGGCTGGCCGTTTTTCTGGTTTTATAGTAAATCGTCAGTTGTATCCTCTGATTTTTGTCTGTAGGGATAACGTTTCTATTAACAATATCTTTCAGGACCCTTTCCTCCATTTTATGAGCTGTGGAAAAGAAGTTCCTGTAAAATAGTCTAATAGGGGGTATAGGTGTTGTGTTAGTTGTCTCTTCAGAGGTTGCATGGCTTTTCACTTTCCTTCTTATGATGTCTTCGATGAAACCATTGGAGAAGCCGTTATTGACTAGGACCTGCCTTACCCTACAGAGTTCTTCGTCGACTTGCTTCCATTCTGAGCTGTGGCTGAGAGCACGGTCGACGTATGCGTTAACAACACTCCTCTTGTACCTGTCAGGGCAGTCGCTGTTGGCATTTAGGCACATTCCTATGTTTGTTTCCTTAGTGTAGACTGCAGTGTGGAAACCTCCGCCCTTTTCCATGACTGTTACATCTAGAAAAGGCAGCTTCCCATCCTTTTCCGTCTCGTAAGTGAAACGCAGCACGGAACTCTGCTCAAATGCCTCCTTCAGCTCCTGCAGATGTCTGACATCAGGTACCTGTGTAAAAATGTCGTCAACATACCTGCAGTATATGGCCGGTTTCAAGTTCATGTCGACTAAGACTTTTTGCTCGATGGTACCCATGTAGAAGTTTGCAAACAGGACACCTAGGGGAGAACCCATGGCGACCCCATCTACTTGCTTATACATGTGCCCATCCGGGCTCAAGAAGGGTGCCTCTTTAGTACAAGCTTGGAGTAGTTTCCTCAGAATACTTTCTGGCATGTCAAGAGGAGTACAGGCTGGATCACGATACACTCTGTCGGCTATCATTCCGATTGTCTCGTCCACAGGTACGTTGGTAAACAGCGATTCTACGTCCAACGAGGCTCTTATCCCTGTGGCCCGTGTGCCCCGCAGTAAGTCCACAAATTCCTTTGGAGACCTCAGGCTGAAGGCGCAAGGAACATAAGGAGTCAGCAGGCCGTTGAGTCCCTTCGCCAGTCTGTACGTGGTTGTGGGTATCTGGCTAATGATTGGCCGAAGTGGGTTTCCAGGCTTGTGCGTCTTGACATTTCCATACGCATATCCAGGTTTATATTCCCCAATGATCTTTGGCAGGTGGAGTCCGGATTTCTTGGCGTTCACAGTTTCGATCAGTTTGTTGACCTTTGCTTTTAATTCGGCTGTAGTGTCCTTCGTTACCCTTTGGAACTTAGTTTGGTCAGAGAGTATGATGTTCATTTTCGCCAGATATTCATCTTTTTTAAGAATGACATATATTGGCGACTTGTCACCTCTCCTGACAACTATCTCCTTGTTCTCACGAAGGCTTTTAGCTGCCGCTTTAAGCTCGGGGGACAGTATGGTGCTTCTGTAGTTGCCTCGATTCTTTCCTCCTTTTGCAATAAGTTCTGCTTGTAAGGTATCTTTGGTAGTGACCTTCTTTTGTGTCTCGAGGTCGAATATGTCGTCCAACAGAATTTCCAACTCTACTTTCCGGGCCATTTCACTCGGTCTGGACATAACATGACAGTTTATGCCCAGATTTAGGAGAGTGACTTGGTCCTCAGTGAGGTTAATTCCTGCAAGGTTCAGGAAGCCATCTCTTGGTCGTGGAATTGCCATAGGTCCTCCATTGGGGAATCCTGCCAAAGATCATTGGGGAATATAAACCTGGATATGCGTATGGAAATGTCAAGACGCACAAGCCTGGAAACCCACTTCGGCCAATCATTAGCCAGATACCCACACCCACGTACAGACTGGCGAAGCGACTCAACGGCCTGCTGACTCCTTATGTTCCTTGCGCCTTCAGCCTGAGGTCTCCAAAGGAATTTGTGGACTTACTGCGGGGCACACGGGCCACAGGGATAAGAGCCTCGTTGGACGTAGAATCGCTGTTTACCAACGTACCTGTGGACGAGACAATCGGAATGATAGCCGACAGAGTGTATCGTGATCCAGCCTGTACTCCTCTTGACATGCCAGAAAGTATTCTGAGGAAACTACTCCAAGCTTGTACTAAAGAGGCACCCTTCTTGAGCCGGATGGGCACATGTATAAGCAAGTAGATGGGGTCGCCATGGGTTCTCCCCTAGGTGTCCTGTTTGCAAACTTCTACATGGGTACCATCGAGCAAAAAGTCTTAGTCGACATGAACTTGAAACCGGCCATATACTGCAGGTATGTTGACGACATTTTTACACAGGTACCTGATGTCAGACATCTGCAGGAGCTGAAGGAGGCATTTGAGCAGAGTTCCGTGCTGCGTTTCACTTACGAGACGGAAAAGGATGGGAAGCTGCCTTTTCTAGATGTAACAGTCATGGAAAAGGGCGGAGGTTTCCACACTGCAGTCTACACTAAGGAAACAAACATAGGAATGTGCCTAAATGCCAACAGCGACTGCCCTGACAGGTACAAGAGGAGTGTTGTTAACGCATACGTCGACCGTGCTCTCAGCCACAGCTCAGAATGGAAGCAAGTCGACGAAGAACTCTGTAGGGTAAGGCAGGTCCTAGTCAATAACGGCTTCTCCAATGGTTTCATCGAAGACATCATAAGAAGGAAAGTGAAAAGCCATGCAACCTCTGAAGAGACAACTAACACAACACCTATACCCCCTATTAGACTATTTTACAGGAACTTCTTTTCCACAGCTCATAAAACGGAGGAAAGGGTCCTGAAAGATATTGTTAATAGAAACGTTATCCCTACAGACAAAAATCAGAGGATACAACTGACGATTTACTATAAAACCAGAAAAACGGCCAGCCTACTCATGAGAAACTCTCCAGACACAAAACAGAACGCTTTAAAAGAGACTAACGTCGTCTATGCCTTCAAATGCCCACTTGGGAACTGTAAGCTCCAAAAAACCCAGTATATAGGCAAGACAACAACATCTCTTTCTAGGCGTTTAACGATGCATAAGCAACAGGGCTCCATTAAGGAACATATAATCTCTTCCCATAACCAAACCATCGCCAGAGAAATCCTAGTAAACAACACAGAAATCATCGATAGATACAGCGATAGCAGGTGGCTTGACGTTTGCGAGGCACTACACATCAAGAAGTCAACACCAGCAATCAACAGCCAATTATTGCACAACTATATTCTACCCACCTCAAGACTCCGCTCCAATATAGAAGCATCAAGAAATATGGACCAATAGGCTTTCTACAAACACTTCTATTCAATACCCATTGTTTCTGTTCTGTCTTGTGTTGATACTTTTAATACCCTATTAATATCCCCTCTTGTTCTGTCTTGTGTTAATGCCACATCACCCCTCCCACCTCACTCAAATGTAGATATAAAATCAGAGATACGTAAGTTCTAACCAGTTGTGTATTTGTGAAGTCTTTGAAAATGTAATAAGTTTTACGAAACGCGCCCGTGTCGCGTCAGACTAGAAATAAAAATGAATTTTGGAGAAGTGATTTTTTATTTACCTCCAACAGTGAAGCGTAATGTACGAAAGATTGAGAAAATTCGTGTTAGAATTATTAATCTTACTTTTTCGGTCATATTTAATAATATATATATATATATATATATATATATATATATATATATTTGTCGTACCTAGTAGCCAGAACGCACTTCTCAGCCTACTATGCAAGGCCCGATTTGCCTAATAAGCCAAGTTTTCCTGAATTAATATATTTTCTCTAATTTTTTTCTTATGAAATGATAAAGCTACCCATTTCATTATGTATGAAGTCAATTTTTTTTATTGGAGTTAAAATTAACGTAGATATATGACCGAACCTAACCAACCCTACCTAACCTAACCTAACCTATCTTAATAGGTTAGGTTAGGTAGCAGAAAAAGTTAGGTTAGGTAAGGTTAGGTAGGTTAGGTAGTCGAAAATAAATTAATTCATGAAAACTTGGCTTATTAGGCAAATCGGGCCTTGCATAGTAGGCTGAGAAGTGCGTTCTGGTGCGTGACATATATATATATATATATATATATGTCGTACCTAATAGCCAGAACGCACTTCTCAGCCTACAATTCAAGGCCCGATTTGCCTAATAAGCCAAGTTTTCATGAATTAATGTTTTTTCGTCTACCTAACCTACCTAACCTAACCTAACCTAGCTTTTTTTGGCTACCTAACCTAACCTTACCTATAAATATAGGTTAGGTTAGGTTAGGTAGGGATGGTTTGGTTCGGTCATATATCTACGTTAATTTTAACTCCAATAAAAAAAAATTGACCTCATACATAGAGAAAAGGGTTGCTTTATCATTTCATAAGAAAAAAATTATAGTAAATATATTAATTCAGGAAAACTTGGCTTATTAGGCAAATCGGGCCTTGAATAGTAGGCTGAGAAGTGAGTTCTGGCTACTAGGTACGACATATATATATATATATATATATATATATATATATATATATATTGTGACGATAATCTCCTTCAAGAGATTGAGCCTGCTCTTCCCTCCAAAATTACGTCTTCACAATTATATAAAAAGACTATGGAAGAAATGTCCAACAACGACAACAACACCAGCACCAGCAAGGCTTGCAAGGGTGAGCAGAAACGTATGCAGCCCGCCACCTGTTCGGACCCAAATCACCAAACTACCCGTTGATCGCTACGGCTCCGCTGATTGGTCGCCGGTCTGGCTGCACCTGCACTCGCCCCCCAATACTACCCGATGTCTGGGGTCGCCCCAACATCAGTCTTCAGAATGTTCCGTGCTTTCGTAGCCAGCACACCTCCCAGCTAGACTCTAGAGTGTACTGAGAGAGGTGGTGGCTTTAAGCCAATATTCCAGCACCTCCCACTTACTGTTGTATTGCACTTCTTGTTATTTTGCCTTAACGTAACTTTTCATTGTGTCATTTAAGTATTCTTATTATTTTGATTGATTGATTTTATTATACATATTTGTTTGTGCATTATTTTCATGTTTTGATTTATTTAACGTAATTAAAATTTCATTGTTAAAGTTTTACTTGTGTTTTGTGTGTCTTCTCCTTACCTTACCACAGACGAAGTTCCAGTTTTTCTATTTTTTTTTTATAACTATGTGACGAGGCCATACCCCTAGCCTTAAACAGCCGAACACCAACGCGTTACCGTCACAAGTTATATGGGGGCCTGTCCTAGGAGCCTCACTCAGGTACTGGTGCCAAGTGGTAATTTATGGTAAGCGTATTTAACTCTGTTAACGTAGCTTTACTATTTTTCATTCAATTTCATTTTTTATAAGGTGCGGTGTATTGTGCATTACGAGAGTAACATATAGTGAAGGTGAGACAACTTTGGATTACGTGGTGACTGTAGGCCGCAGTCATACTCTTAATTGGTCATCTCTCCCTCCATGTTATTACTCGTATTTACCATCTATGTCCCTTGAATATTTCTCATTCTGACAGATCATCATATTGGTACCCTGGTACTGTGGTCTGCCCCGGGTCAAGAGTACCCAATCTTCTGCAATCTGACTGTAGGAGGACAAAGAGGGCCATAGTTCCTCTAGCTCGAACTTTAGTTGCTGAATTGGGACCTCAGCAGCAGTTCTCGTCACCAGTTGACACCTCGCACCCCTACACGTCAGTCAGAGATGATGATACATACAACGGTAGGGAATTAGCTTATTTTTTCAGAGCACAAAAGTTCGCTAATTCTGTAAGTATCATATTAAATTCAGTGGGAAAAACTTGCTTTATGTCCTATAGAGACTTGGCAAGGTATGCCTACATTCTTGGACTACCAATTTTACTTTTGAAGCATTTAACTGTTTCATTTGTTTTCGAAACTTTGTTTCATTTGTTAGTAGGATTTTCTTGCCCTTATTCTCTTACATGAGTACCGGGTACAAGATTTCCTGCGCCCTTGATTTAATTTAATATCTTTCACTTAACGTTAATTGTTAAAGATCACACAGGATAGGTACCAGTTGCCACGTTGTCCTGTTTCTGACATTTCATTATTGAACATTCGTGTACCTTTATTTGCTAATTTCACCATGTTTCGTCTCCAAACTTTCCGTGCAAATCCAGCAGGTGAAATAGGGACTTTGAGTCGTGCCAAGAGGACTGAACTACAAACTCTTGCACATGAGTATCAACTAGAAGTTCCCTACCAAGCCAACAAAAATGACCTACACAACCTGTTGCTGGATTACTATTTAGAGCAAGGTAAGATAGACTCTGAAACTCATGAAACTTACTATATTGCAGAGAAAACTGACTTGGCTACGATGAAACTTAAACTAGAGCTGGCCAAGATTGAACGTGAGCAGCAAAGAGAAGCAGCTGCCATACGAAGGGAAGAGCACGAACGCGAAGCTGCTTTGAGGAGAGACGAACAAGAACGTGAAGCTGCCTTGAGGAGAGACGAACAAGAACGCGAAGCTGCCTTGAGGAGAGAAGAACACGAACGCGAGGTCGCATTACTCCGTGAACGTGAAAGAGTACAGCTTGAAACCAAACAACGCGAGTTGGAAATACAACGCGAACATGACAAGCAACAAGCGACTCTGGCTCTAGAGTGTCGTCAACGCGAAATCTCCTTGGAAACTTCACACTTCACCCAACGCCAGCAAGCTACTGCCAATCTTCCCGTCAGTTTTAATATATCACATGCAAGTAAGTTAATGCCATCCTTTGTAGAAGCAGAAGTTGATGTTTTTTTCACCACCTTTGAAACCCTTGCTAATCAACTCAGTTGGCCTGTCAACCAATGGGCCACACTTCTCAGAGTCCATCTTACAGGTAGAGCTGCAGTCACACTCAGTACTTTGGCGTCTGAGAATGACTACTACACTCTGAAACAAGCAGTGTTGGACGCCTACCTCCTCTCTACTGAAAGTTATAGAAGGAAATTCCGTGACCACCTGAAGGCAAGTACCACTACCTTCCTTGAGTTTGCTAACACGAAACGGAGGTATTTCATGAAATGGCTGGAAGCAGCACATGTCTCTACTTTTACAGAACTCGTCAACCTGATGCTTGTTGAAGAATTCTTGAGACGTGTGCCGCCTCCTGTCCGCCTCTACTTAGCAGATAAAGAAGAAACCGACTACCTGAAGTGTGCTAAGTCGGCTGACACTTACAGCCTCATCCACCGGCTGACACCTGAACCATCCTCCAGTAAGAAGTCGTGGTACAGTTACGAGAAGGTGAGCCCCGATCAAGCTGGTTCACAACTGTACTGCAAGTATTGTAGACTCTATGGACATACCATAGACAAGTGTGGTAAGTCTCAATACAAGGGAACCACTGACCAACAACGACCCAAACCAACTCCTCCTAAGTCCGGTAAGCCTGTGATGAATGTTGGTGTTGATGTTAATGATCTTTCTCTTTTCAGTAACCACCTGTATACTGGAACTGTCTCTGCCAACGGTTCAAATCCGGAGGGACGTTTCAAATTGAAGATCTTGAGGGACACAGCGGCTCTACAATCGATCATCTTGAAGTCGGCTGTGCCCAACATAGTCTACACCGGGGAAACGGTCTTCATCACTGACCTCACTGCTACTACTCCATACCCTCTCGCCAGAGTCCACCTGGATTGTCCCTACGTGAACGGGGAAGTCCAAGTCGCCGTCAGGGAAAAGCCTTTTCCCATGCCTGGAGTGCAACTTCTCCTAGGCAACGACTTGGCAGAAGACCTGCAACCAACCAACCTGATCGTCATGGACAAACCCCAGGTGTGTAACTCTGTGCCAAGTAACCCTATTCTTGAGTATGTTCCAGCAGAGGTTCAAGAGAGTGAAGTTTCTCCTCCGGTTCTCGTGACCACCCGTGCCCAAGCCGCACGTCCACAGCCAGCTGACTCTACTGCTACCGCTGTCCCTCAAGACCCTCAGAAACTACCCCCGCATCTGACCAAGTTGGAGTTCCGTAAGTTGCAGAGGGAAGATCTTACTTTAACACCATTGTTTTTCCAGGCTGAGACTCAACCCGACAGTATTCCTGGGTTCTTCCTAGAGAACGACTTGCTCTACCGCAGATATAGACCCAGTAAACTGAAGGAGGAGGACGATTGGGCCAACACCGAACAACTTGTGATTCCCACCAGCCTGCGGCCCACTATTCTACACCTGGCCCATGGAGCATTCTCCCACTACGGCTTCAACAAGACTTACCATGGGATTCGCCAAGACTACTACTGGCCAGGTATGGTAAACAACGTCAAACAGTACGTAAAACAGTGTCATACATGTCAGATGGCAGGCAAACCGAACGTCTCCATTCCCAGAGCACCACTGATTCCCATACAGGTGCCTGCGGAACCTTTCCACAGACTCATAATAGACTGTGTTGGTCCTTTACCTCGGACCAGTTCAGGTAACGCCTACATCCTAACCATCCTGTGTCCTACCACCAGATTTCCCATAGCAGTTCCAGTGAAGAACATCACGGCTGCTACGGTTATCAAACATCTATTGAAGATCTTCACTCAATACGGATTTCCCAGGGAGATTCAAAGTGACTGTGGCACCAACTTCACCAGTGATCTCTTCAAAAGAACACTGGAGGAGTTCAACATCAAACAGGTATTGTCCAGCCCCTATCATCCTGCTTCACAGGGTTCTCTTGAACGTAGTCATCAGACCATCAAAGCACTCTTGAAAAAGTTTTGTAGTGAAACCTCAAAGGATTGGGATAAGCAGATTGACCTAATAATGTGTATTTTCAGAAGTCTCCCCAATGAGTCCCTAGGAGTATCTCCTTATGAGATGCTCTACGGCCGTAAGTGCCGTACTCCCCTTAAGGCTTTCAAAGACTCTCTCAGAGATGCCACCTTCAGTGAGCATCAGAATGTGCCCCAGTTTCTTCAAAACCTTCAGCACATTCTAGAGAGAGTCCACCGCTTTGCCCATGATAATCTATTGAAAGCCCAGGTGAGAATGAAGACTCATTACGACCAGACCAGCAAAGTAAGAAAATTCAAGCCGGGAGACTTCGTCCTTGCTTATTTCCCTATCCCAGGTTCACCTTTACAAAACAGATTTTCAGGACCCTACTGCGTCAAAGAGTGCAGGAATAATAATAATTATGTGATAGAGACTCCAGATAGGCGGCGGAAGACCCAGCTGTGCCACGTCAACCTCCTGAAGCAATATAATGGTACTCCTCCCACTGTCTTGACTAATTATTCCACATTCACAGAACCCTACATCCACAGTGAGACCTTCCCAGCTTCTCCTCCCGAAAGCACTGACAAGGAGTCAGCGCTTTCTAATTCCGAAATCCTTAATGATCTTCCCAAATACTTTCAGGATAATCATAGTGCACCTCTCGTCAAGATCTTCAGAGAACATCAAGAGTTGTTCAGAGATGATCCCCAAGAGTGTAATGTTACCCAGCACGACATCCAACTGCTCCCCGACACCCGGCCGATTCGTCAACCCTTCTACCGAATCAGCCCGAGCAAGAAGGAAGTCATGCGTGCTGAGGTGCAATACCTCTTGGATCATGGACTGGCTACACCTTGTGAGTCCCCCTGGGCCTCACCTTGTATCTTGGTGCCCAAACCCCAAGGTAAGGTGCGGTTGTGCACTGACTATCGAAAACTGAACTCTGTCACTGTCAAGGATGCTTACCCCTTGCCAAGGATAGATGACATCCTTGATGCCATTGGTAGTGCCCAGTACTTGTCCCAAGTGGACTTGCTTAAGGGGTACTATCAAGTGTGTCTAACGGAGCGCGCTAAAGAGATATCTGCCTTCATCACTCCTTTTGGACTTTTCAGATATGAACGCCTTCCTTTCGGACTATGTAATGCCCCGGCCACCTTTCAAAGAGCTGTCAACCGTGTCATCCAGGGCTTGGATAACACATACGCCTACCTGGACGATATCGTCGTAGCCTCCAACTCCTGGAGTGAACATCTGCTCCAGCTGCGACGTCTGTTCTCCAAGCTCCTGACAGCCGGCCTCACCATCAACCTGGGCAAGTCCACTTTCGCGAAAGGTAAAGTGCGTTATCTGGGTCATGTTATTGGGAGTGGCAGCATAGCTCCGTTAGACTCACACACTCAAGCCATCCTACAGTATCCACAGCCTACCACCAGGAAGCAGCTCCTGCGCTTCCTTGGTCTTGCCTCTTACTACCGTAGGTTTGTGAGGAATTTCAGTACAGTCGCCACACCTCTAATTCTATTAACCAGTCCCAAGCAACGGTATAATTGGACCATGCAGCAAACCGTTGCTTTCGAACAACTCAAATTCCTCCTCTGTTCTAACCCCATTCTCGCCTCTCCAGATATCACCAAGCCTTTCGTCCTTCATGTCGACGCCAGTGGTACCGGCGTTGGTGGTGTCCTGATGCAACAACGAGGCGAGGAAGTTCTACCTGTCAGCTACTACAGCTACAAACTGAAACCACACCAGAGGAACTACAGCACTATTGAAAAGGAGCTACTATCCATCGTCCTGAACCTCCAACACTTCGCTCCGTACCTACAAGGCGCCAGGTCTACCACCATCTTCTCAGACCACAACCCTCTCCGCTTCCTACATCAAGCCCAATTCACCAACCAGCGTCTTCTACGATGGGCTCTGTATTTACAAGACTTCAACCTGGAGATCCGCTATATCAAGGGTTCTGACAACACCATAGCCGATGCCCTCTCCAGAGTTTATGAAGTAGAAGCGACTCCATCCATTACTCCACCACATAACGACGTACTTCTTCCAGAACCGCAGGCTTCGGGGGAGAGTTGTGACGATAATCTCCTTCAAGAGATTGAGCCTGCTCTTCCCTCCAAAATTACGTCTTCACAATTATATAAAAAGACTATGGAAGAAATGTCCAACAACGACAACAACACCAGCACCAGCAAGGCTTGCAAGGGTGAGCAGAAACGTATGCAGCCCGCCACCTGTTCGGACCCAAATCACCAAACTACCCGTTGATCGCTACGGCTCCGCTGATTGGTCGCCGGTCTGGCTGCACCTGCACTCGCCCCCCAATACTACCCGATGTCTGGGGTCGCCCCAACATCAGTCTTCAGAATGTTCCGTGCTTTCGTAGCCAGCACACCTCCCAGCTAGACTCTAGAGTGTACTGAGAGAGGTGGTGGCTTTAAGCCAATATTCCAGCACCTCCCACTTACTGTTGTATTGCACTTCTTGTTATTTTGCCTTAACGTAACTTTTCATTGTGTCATTTAAGTATTCTTATTATTTTGATTGATTGATTTTATTATACATATTTGTTTGTGCATTATTTTCATGTTTTGATTTAT
The DNA here is from genome assembly GCF_040958095.1 of Procambarus clarkii. Lineage (NCBI taxonomy): Eukaryota > Metazoa > Arthropoda > Malacostraca > Decapoda > Cambaridae > Procambarus > Procambarus clarkii. The sequence goes on from NC_091192.1 coordinate 13,894,331, forward strand.
TTAACGTAATTAAAATTTCATTGTTAAAGTTTTACTTGTGTTTTGTGTGTCTTCTCCTTACCTTACCACAGACGAAGTTCCAGTTTTTCTATTTTTTTTTTATAACTATGTGACGAGGCCATACCCCTAGCCTTAAACAGCCGAACACCAACGCGTTACCGTCACAATATATATATATATATATATATATATGTCGTACCTAGTAGCCAGAACGCAATTCTCAGCCTACTATGCAAGGCCCGATTTGCCTAATAAGCCAAGTTTTCCTGAATTAATATATTTTCTCAATTTTTTTTCTTATAAAATGATAAAGGTACCCATTTCATTATGTATGAGGTCAATTTTTTTTATTGGAGGTAAAATTAACGTAGATATATGACAGAACCTAACCAACCCTACCTAACCTAACCTATCTTTATAGGTTAGGTTAGGTAGCCAAAAAAGTTAGGTTAGGTTAGGTTAGGTAGGTTAGGTGATCGAAAAACAATTAATTCATGAGAACTTGGCTTATTAGGCAAATCGGGCCTTGCATAGTAGGGCGAGTACTGCATTGTGGCTGGAGCCGGTCGGCCGAGCGGACAGCACGCTGGAATTGTGATCCTGTGGTCCCGGGTTCGATCCAGGCTACGGCGAGAAACAATGGGCAGAGTTTCTTTCACCCTATGCCCCTGTTACCTAGCAGTAAAATAGGTACCTGGGTGTTAGTCAGCTGTCACGGGCTGCTTCCTGGGGGTGGAGGCCTGGTCGAGGACCGGGCCGCGGGGACACTAAAAAGCCCCGAAATCATCTTAAGATAACCTTAAGATAACTAGGCACAACACACACACACACACACACACACACACACACACACACACACACATATATATATATATATATATATATATATATATATATATATATATATATATATATATATATATATATATATATATATATATATATATTTTCTGGTTTAGGGCTTCTATCCCTCTAACTATTTTCTTAGCATCAGGACGTTGAATCCCTTTTTACCAACGTCCCAGTCGACACAACCATAGGAATGATACTGGACAGAGTATACAGAGACGAGAGCACCCCCAAATTAGACATACCTGAGCCACACTTGAAAAGTCTTCTCGAAGCATGTACAAAGGAAGCCCCTTTCATCAGTCCACAAGGAGACATGTATTTACAAATAGACGGAGTAGCAATGGGCTCCCCCTTAGGAGTTTTATTTGCTAATTTTTATATGGGAACCATCGAAGATAGGGTCTTCAGTAGCAGACAAAAACCAACTGTATACTGCCGTTATGTAGATGACATATTCGTAATAGTAAAAGACTCAGATGAACTAATTGACCTAAAAAGACACCTTGAGAGAGAGTCAGTACTCCGATTTACACATGAAAATAGTGAAAATAACAGTCTGCCATTCTTGGATGTACTAATAACAAAAACAGGAACCTCTTTAAGCACCAACGTATATACCAAGCCCACCAACATAGGATTATGCCTGAACGGTAGAAGTGAGTGCCCCCAAAGATACAAAGCCAGTGTTCTCAATGCTTATATTCGTCGAGCGCTTACCCACTGCTCTGAATGGAGCAACGTGAGTAGAGAGTTTGAAAGAGTAACTCAGGTATTGGTGAACAACGGATATAGCAACGCGGAAATAAACGCTGCTATAAGAAGACACTTGGACCGTTGGTATAATTCAGAACCTAGAACAGAAACCACAACACCCCCAATAAAATTATATTACAAATCAACCATGCACAGTGAACATATAAAAGAGGAAAGAATAATGAAAGAAATAATCCGTAAAGGAGTAAAAAGCACTACTCCTAACCAAAACATAAACCTGATAATATTCTACAAAACCAAGAAGACTTCCGAACTCCTTATCAAAAACAGCCCGAAGCCGACGGAGAACCCTCTACAGCAGTCAAGCGTTGTATACATGTACACTTGCCCCCACGAAGGATGTAACCTTCAATGTAAGTACATAGGTATGACGTCGACCAAGCTGACGAGGCGTTTGACATGCCATCTTCAATCTGGTGCCCCTAGGAATCACATGAGACAAGCCCATGACATTACTCTAACAAGAGAAATGTTGAACAAGAATACTTGCATAATAGACAAAACCCAAGATTCAAGAAGATTACAAATTCTTGAGGCAATTCACATAAGAATAGAGCGACCTACCATGAACACCCAAATCACGGAACTATTTACTCTACCCACCATGAGAGTAAGGACAAGACAAGAACATATCGATGCCAACACAGAAGACAGTGTCCAACATAACAGGCCAATTACACTGGATTAATCTTTGTGTTTAGATAGGAGATGCCTCGTATGGGCCAATAAGCCTTCTGCAGCCCCTATGTTTATCCCTTATGTATCCCCCCATGTTTTCACCTTCATTGTATTATCACCTGACCTAATGCGGGTATAAAATCAACTAGTATTGTAAGATCTGTTCACTTGAGAATGAACCATGGAGGTTCGAAACGTCGTGCAAATTATACAAATAAGTGGAATACACCCTATAGTAAATCACTTCTTTTCTTCACCTTAAAAGTACGAAAATGAGTTTTGGAGAACTCCTATTTCAATTAAGCCCTGATGCTAAGAAAATAGAGGGATAGAAGCCCTAAACCAGAAAATAATAAATACAGAATATGCGGTCATATTCAATGAAACCTGTTTGAAAGAAAACCTGCTGCCAGTATACACCAATATATATATATATATATATATATATATATATATATATATATATATATATATATATAATGTCGTACCTAGTAGCCAGAACGCACTTCTCAGCCTACTATGCAAGGCCCGATTTGCCTAATAAGCCAAGTTTTCATGAATTATTATATTTTCTCATTTTTTTCTTATGAAATGATAAAGCTACCCATTTCATTATGTATGAGGTCAATTTTTTTTTATTGGAGTTAAAATTAACGTAGATATATGACCGAACCTAACCAACGCTACCTAACCTAACCTATCTCTGTAGGTTAGGTTCGGTTAGGTAGCCGAAAAAGTTAGGTTAGGTTAGGTAGGTTAGGTAGTCGAAAAACAATTAATTCATGAAAACTTGGCTTATTAGGCAAATTGGGCCTTGCATAGTAGGCTGAGAAGTGCGTTCTGGCTACTAGGTACGACATTATATATATATATATATATATATATATATATATATATATATATATATATATATATATATATATATATATATAATTAAATACCTAGAAGGGGTACCACCTGTGGTGCAAGTGTAGGGACCCACAGCCTCGGAGAAGAAAATAAAGAGTACTCAGAGAAGACCCTGTGGATCCTCACTGAACACTTTGACATTTTCTTCCCCTACCACCCCTATTCTTTTAGTGTGTGTATATATATCTAACTTTATTTTAAAATTTCATTACACAAAAGGGTTACAACATTGGTTACATGCAGGGTACAAGGCTACTTGTCACAAGTTATAGAGCTCCTCCAGCTCCTCAGATGGCGGGCAGGAACCATGGATGCAGTGAGCATTTCCTCTCTGGATCGCCACACTAAGGCGCTGAAAGAGAAAACTGGCGGCTCTAGGGTCTCTAGTTGTTTCAGTTAGCTTGGACCCCAGCTCCTTCAAAAAAGTAGCAGCATTTTTACCCCAGGCACCAAGTATCTCTGAGGCAATGGGGACAAAATTGTAGTGGTGATGAAGGTCTCTGTATTTACGTGACTTGGCTGCTTTCCGGTGGTTGGCAGCACCTCCTGCCTGTGCAGCACTGAAGTTAACATATAGGTGTTGGCTAAGGTTGAAACGCAAGTGTAGTCCCACACCAACTGTCTACCATTCTTCCAGGGGTTCACCGTGATCCCGTCTGGGCGACCGACAGGCTCATCTGAGTTGCGGGGCATTAGGTAACGGGGCTCTCTCTCTGCTGGACAACCGGCCGTGGTAAGGCTTATCTTGATAATGTCGTAAATCTCGCCGTGTATTGCATGCCATCCTCCTGTCCTTTGGCAGAGAAGGCCATGCCGTCCGTACCTGTCGGCCACTGCCTCGCCGCAAATACACCTGTATGCAGTGTGGATTGGGGCAGCGAGGCGGAGAGCCATGGCAATTCGGAGGGCCTGCGGTGTGAGACGGGTGTCGGTTGCTGACTTTGGGGTTGCTAATAAGAAGTCACCTGCATGAGGAGTTGCTACAGCTCTAAGTCGGGCAATATCATGAGGTGTTGTCGCAGCTTCTTGGTCGGCAATGGGGCTATCCCAGCTGGATTTCTTCAGAAAGCAGTGGTTGGGTTGCTGGTCCTGCGAGAGAGACCCTATATATAATTTATAGTATAACTATCTATAAATGTGGCAGACTTGTTACACACAGTTAAGCCTAGCAACATAAAACACACAGACTTAACAGACAACTTAACACCAGACCCCACCACCAACTACTGACCATCGCCAAGCTTCTCTACTCCCACACAGACACTTCTGACCATCGCCAAGCTTCTCTACTCCCACACAGACACTTCTGACCATCGCCAAGCTTCTCTACTCCCACACAGACACTTCCTCCTTCACCTCCGAGTGCGTCTGATATAACTCTTAACTAACACACTTCGGCCGAAAGTAATCACTCGCAACCAGGCACAATCATACTAACATAATATTCCACACATGCTGGTATAATAACTAGAATCATAAACATTCGTAAAATAACATATAATTCTGATTTATGAACATCTTGGCAACACAACACCCGACAAGACTAGCCCTCCTCCTTCCCTCACACGTACTGGACACGAACAATTCTGACAAGCATATGGTCACGTACACCCTCAATACTGCTACATCTTATCATAAACTCTATAGAGAAGTCATACCAATATACATGCAGTATGCAGATTCCACCCATACACATCTTACCTGACTGATTGAAAGGGGAGACATAATATATATCACGCATGTTATCTGTGTGAACCAGGTAATCATTACCTGGGTCGTAACAGGGACCAGCCCCAGCAATATTTTCCACGTGTATATCTCTCCCACCTTCGCTCAAGGTTACCTTACCTTGAGGTTACCTTGAGGTGCTTCCGGGGCTTAGCGTCCCCGCGGCCCGGTCGTCGACCAGGCCTTCTGGTTACTGGACTGATCAACCAGGCTGTTAGATGCGGCTGCTCGCAGCCTGACGTAGGCTGTGTAATCTACTTTCAAGTGTGGTCTAAAACAGACACTTGCGAGATACTGTACCGACGCTCAGTGCGCTCAACTCACACGAAAGTATCACCTGCGTACTAATGTATATTCGACCAAATATATATATATTATCTTAGTGTCTGTGTTTATTGTCACCATACTTTACGTAACAATAGAACCATTACATTGGTTGATCTACAAATCACAGCCTTGTTGATCAGGTATCCTTTGGAGGTGATTGTCAAGTTCTCTCTTGAACACTGTAAGGGGTCTGCCAGTTATGCCCCTTATGTGTAGTGGAAGCGGTGGTGGAAGCTGTTTTCAGCGAGCCACTGAACACACTGAAGATTGAAAACTCAAATGAATTTTTCATGGATATGATACCAACATCAAATCATATATCAGATGTTACCCTATCCCCACTGGATTTTGAAGAAGCAATAGACAGTATGCCTATGTACTCTGCACCAGGCCCTGACTCTTGGAACTCTATATTCATCAAGAACTGTAAAAAAACGCTATTGCAGGCCCTTCACATTCTTTGGAGACAAAGCCGAGATACTGGCATTATTCCTGACATTAAAACAGCAGAGATAGCACCACTCCATAAAGGAGGAAATAAGGCAGAGACAAAAAATTACGGACCGATAGCACTAACATTACACATCATAAAAATCTTTGAGAGAGTGCTAAGAAGTAAGATCACAAAATACATGGAATCACAGCATCTTCATAACCCCGGACAACATGGTTTCAGAACAGGACGCTCTTGGCTATCACAGTTGCTGGACCACTATGACATGGCACTAGATGCCATGGAAGACAAAGAAAACGCTGATATAATTTACACAGATTTCGCAAAAGCCATTGACAAATGTGAGCATGGTGTTATTGCCCATAAAATGCGTTCAAAACGAATTACCGGAAAAATAGGCAGATGGATCTACAATTTTCTGACTAATAGAACCCAATATGTAATAGTCAACCAAATTATATCTGGACAATCGACCGTAAAGAGCTCAGTCCCCCAGGGTACTGTGCTTGCTCCATTACTTTTTCTCATTCTCATATCGGACATAGACAAGGACACAACCTATAGTACTGTATCATCCTTTGCAGATGACACTAGGATTTTTATGAGAGTAGACAACATAGAGGACATGGCAAACCTCCAATCAGATGTAGATCAGGTCTTTCTATGGGCTACAGAAAATAATATGGTGTTTAACGAAGATAAGTTCCAGCTCATGCGCTACGTAAAAAATTAAAATATAAAAACGGAAACCACGTACAAAACTCGGTCAAAACATATCATAAAACGGAAAGGCAATGTAAAGGATTTGGGTGTACTCATGTCGGAAGACCTTACATTTAAAGAACACAATAAAGTAGCCTTCACAACTGCAAGAAAAATGACAGGTTGGATAACAAGAACCTTTCACACTAGAGATGCTATACCGATGATGATACTTTTCAAAGCGCTTGTGCTCTTTAGAGTGGAATACTGCTGCACAATGACAGCCCCTTTCAAAGCTGGAGAAATTGCTTACCTGGAGAGCGTGCAGAGAACCTTTACTGCTAGAATCCACTCAGTAAAACATCTAAACTATTGGGGACCGACTAAAGAGCCTAAACCTGTATTCCCTTGAGCGCAGGATGGAGAGATACATAATAATTTACACATTGGAAATAGTAGAGGGGCTGGTCCCAAACCTGCACACAGAAATAACAGCACACGAGACCAGGAGGCATGGCAGGATGTGCAGAATACCCTCGTTGAAGAGCAGAGGTGCAACAGGTACTCTGAGAGAGAACTATCAACATCAGAGGCCCGAGACTGTTCGACACGCTTCCACTACACATAAGGGGCATAACTGGCCGACCCCTCATAGTGTTCAAGAGAGAACTTGACAAACATCTCCAAAGGATACCTGACCAACCAGGCTGTGACTCATACGTCAGGCTGTGAGCAACCGCGTCCAACAGATTGGTTGATCAGTCCAGCAACGAGGAGGCCTGGTAGACGACCCGGCCGCGGGGACGCTAAGCCCCGGAATCACCTCAAGGTAAGGAAGCGTGTTGAACGAACAGTCTCGAGCCTCTGATGTTGATAGAGTTCTCTCTCAGAGTACCTGTTGCACCTCTGCTCTTCAACGGGGGTATTCTGCACATCCTGCCATGCCTTCTGGTCTCATGTGGTGTTATTTCTGTGTGCAGGTTTGGGACCAGCCACTCTAATATTTTCCACGTGTAAATTATTATGTATCTCTCCCGCCTGCGCTCAAGGGAGTACAGATTTAGGCTCTTTAGTCGGTCCCAATAGTTTAGATGTTTTACTGAGTGGATTCTAGCAGTAAAGGTTCTCTGCACACTTTCCAGGTCAGCAATTTTTCCAGCTTTGAAAGGGGCTGTCATTGTGCAGCAGTACTCCACTCTAGAGAGCACTAGCGTCTTGAAAAGTATCATCATCGGTATAGCATCTCTAGTGTGAAAGGTTCTTGTTATCCAACCTGTCATTTTTCTTGCAATTGTGGCGGCTACTTTATTGTGTTCTTTAAAGGTAAGGTCTTCCGACATGAGTACACCCAGATCCTTTACATTACCTTTTTCGTTCTATGGTATAATTTGACTGCGTTTTGTACGTGGTTTCTGCTTTTATATTTTTACTTTTTCCGTAGCGCAAGAGCTGGTACCTATCTTCATTAAATACCTTATTATTTTATGTAGCCCTGTGAAAGAAAGATCTGAATGGAGGTTTGATGTGTTGCCAACTCTCATGAAAATCCTAGTGTCATCTGCAAAGGATGATACAGTGCTATAGGTTGTGTCCTTGTCTATGTCCGATATGAGAATGAGAAAAAGTACTGGAGCAAGCACAGTACCCTGGGGGACTGAGCTCTTCACGGTTGATGGACCAGATTTTATTTTGTTGACTATTACACATTGGGTTCTGTTAGTCAGGAAATTGTAGATCCATCTGCCTATTTTTCCGGTAATTCCTTTTGAACCCATTTTGTGTGCAATAACACCATCTTGAGGTTTTCTTGAGACGATTTCGGGGCTTAGCGTCCCAGGGGCCCGGTCCTCGATCAGGCCTCCTTTTTGGTACACATCCCCAGGAAGCAACCCGTAGTAGCTGTCTAATTCCCAGCTACCTATTTACTGCTAGGTGAACAGGAGCATCAGGGTAAAAGAAATCTACTCATTTGTTTACGCCTCCGCCGGGGATCGAACCCGGGACCTTAGGACTAGGAATCCGGAGCGATGTCCACTCAGCCGTTAGACCCTCTCAGGTAACTGTGTGAGACAAGAGCGCCCTGTTCTGAAACCTGTTGTCCGGGGTTATAGAGATGCTGTGATACATCTATTTCGCGATCTTTTTTCTTAGCACTCTTTTAAAGATTTTATGATGTGTGATGTTAGTGCTATCGGTCTGTAATTTTTTGCCTATGAAAGGTGATTAAATAATATTTCTCATTTCTAAACTTTTTCTTTCACCTGCACTGAGGAAAACTTCACCTCTATCATTTTTGCTCAAAATAAGGGTCCCTTTTTAGTTCCCTTTCCCTTACACCCCTTCTCACTCCCCTCACCCCGTCTCCTCCCCTCCCCTCACACCCCATTCTAGATCTTAACTACTCGCCTTCCCGAGAAAACATTTTCTTCGTGCCTTGTACAGAAGGAAAAAAACTGGCTTAATCGACCCCCGATAAAATCTGGCTCAACCATAATGCCAAATCATTTATCCCATTATTATGTTTTTCAGAATAAATAAAACAAAAATGATCAGACCGCAGACCCCTCTCTTTTTTTGTCTTACTTGGTTAACGTATATAATCTTTAATGTTTTGTGGTCATCCCTGGTGTGTTGCTAAGTGTGCATTCTCTGTGGTCAGGTGTGGTCTGGGTCAGGTGTGTCCTGGGGCAGGTGTGGCTAAGTGTGACGGGTGTGGCCAGGAGTGGGTGGAGGTTGATGTGACAGTTGAGGAGTTACTAGTGGTGGATGTAGTTAGTGCATGGGTAAGACAAGGTGATAGGCATTTGCGTGTGGCCAGGTGTGGCTGGTGGTGGGTGTGGCAAAGAGAGCAAAAGGCCTTCAGTGAAATATAGAGAAATCCGAAATACTCTTTATCTTATTCACAATCTTAAACAAGAACTACATCTAGTATCGAGTCTGGTTGATACCTGGTTGCTGGGTTCTGGGAGTTCTTCTACTCCCCAAGCCCGCCCTCGCGGCCCGCAGGCCCACATACCCACCACAGCCCGATTGGTCCGGCACTCCTTGGAGGAATAAATCTAGTTTCCTCTTGAAGATGTCCACGGTTGTTCCGGCAATATTTTTTATGCTCGCTGGGAGGGTGTTGAACAACCGTGAACCTCTGATGTTATTATTATTAACATCTTTATTAACAAAATTAATTACAATTTTGCCTAATCTGAGGATTTTGATAGTCTTATTAAATTGAGGATAATGCTAGTATTCACTGTCACGCAGGACAGAGGGTCATACATAAGACAATAGGTCTAAACTGTAGGCTGGAGCACATATATATCACGGTTACAATCAATGTTTTAATGTATGGATATGTGAAAACAACTTTCTATTGTGCACTGCCACACAAGGGCAGGGATGGGTTCATAAGTGATGCAGCTTAGAAGTAATATAAATAGAAATTATTCTTCATTCTTTAAAATGGACAAGCAAATTTTGGGTAAATTGTTAGGATGTCGTCCAGAACACATGAGTCAATAAAATAGTTACACAATTGGTGGTACAAGTGGCCAGGAGGTCTAAAGTCTTCTACAGTTTCACATTCATCAATATAGTGTTCTAGTGAATGCATTAAAGGTTTATCACAGAGTTTACAATCTGAATTTTCTGGTAGTGGCTCAGCCTCACTAACCTGCCAGATGTGTCTATAGCCAAGGCGAATTCGCGCAATGACTACATCACATTGCCTGGTCCGATTACTGTGCTGACCATACAAATACCTATTATTACAAAACTTGTCATAGCTTTTAATACTGCAGCTTTCAGGTCTCTGGGCATTTATAGTTCTTCTAAATCTGAATTAATTTCTTTAATTTGTATGTTTCTAATAACTGCATTAGATAGTCCAAAGTCATAATCAATGTTTTCTTTCCTGCAAGCCTCATTGGCTAATCGATCTACAAAGTCATGTTTTCCAACTCCAACATGGGATGGGATCCACACAAATTTTATACAAGAGTTATTATCATTGGCAAAAATTACATTCCATTTAATATTACAAGCTACTTCAGACATACATTGTGATGGGTTATTTAGGGACTGCAGAGCACTTTTAGAGTCACAGAAAATAACTCCACCACCATTGAGCTTAAGGTATTCAGTGGCTCGATAAATACCCAATAGCTCGGTCTGTGTCGTGCTTGCCCAGTTGTTCAATCTCTGTGTAATAGTCATGATCATTTCATTCCCTTTATACACTGCACATGCACAACCTGTTCTACCAGTGCCTAACTGCACAGAGCCATCAGTAAAGGCATAGGATTCAGTCGGTTTGAGAATTTGAAGATGACTGTCAATAGCTTCTAATGTTATACATCTCAAAATGTCAGTGTTATACATTTGTTTTACACTGATGGGAGTATAATGCAGAGAGACCTCCACATCTTTCCAAGGGGGAATATAGTGAACAGTTTTATCAGGGTTAAGAGACACATTCAGTTTCTGAAGATTATAGGCACAACAACTGAGCCACACACTGTAGGGAGCTTTTTGCGGCGGATTGAGGGAACAGTCAGAATTGTTTAGAATGGATCACAATTTAATTTGGATAGAGCTGGGGGGACCATTATTTTTCAAAGTTTTGGCGCAAAACATAGTACTAAGTAGAACTATTCTTTCGTAAATGGAAGGTAATTTTAGTTCCATTCTCATGTTAACAATTCTGACAGTTCCAGGACAACCCAGGATGATGCGCATGGCATCATTCTGTACTACATCTAGGCCTTGTAATTGTTTAGGAGAAAAATTAAGAAGATGCAAGGCATAATAATCAACAACAGATCGTATAAAGGCAATATAAAAACTACGAGCATATTTTATGTTAATGCCAAATCCTTTGCCAACAAGAGTTTTGAGAGGTTTAAGACGCTCAACTAGTTTATACCGCGTTCTCTGATTGTGCCTATGGCACCCCTGCTCTTCACTGGTTCTATTCTGCATTTTCTTCCATATCGTTCACTCCAGTACGTTGTTATTTTACTGTGTAGATTTGGTACTTGGCCCTCCAGTATCTTCAGGTGTATATTATTTGATATCTCTCTCGTCTTCTTTCTAATGAGTACATTTGGACGGCTTTGAGACGATCCCAATAATTTAGGTGCTTTATCTCGTCTATGCGTGCCGTATATGTTCTCTGTATTCCCTCTATTTCAGCAATCTCTCCTGCTCTGAAGGGGGAAGTGAGTACTGAGCAGTACTCAAGACGGGACAACACAAGTGACTTGAAGAGTACAACCATTGTGATAAGATCCCTGGATTTGAAAGTTCTTGTAATCCATCCTATCATTTGTGCACAACTGTGATGGAACATTCACACTTGCCAACAAAGAAATAAGCAAAATACTGAGGAAACAGTATGATTCCTTTTTCAGTGAGCCACTAAAAACACTGAAGATTGATAACCCAATCGAGTTTTTCATGAATGTGATACCAACATCAAATCATGTATCAGATGTCACCTTTTTCCCACTGAATTTTGAGGAAGTCATAGACAATATGCCTATGCATTCTGCACCAGGCCCTGATTCTTGGAACTCCTTATTCATCAAGAATTGTAAAAAAAAAACTATCGCAGGCCCTTCACATTCTTTGGTGACGGAACCTTGATGTACTTACAACAGCAGAGATAGCACCACTTCATAAAGGAGGGAATAAGGCAGAGAACAAAATTATAGAAATGGTTTGTTTCAAACATTGGAGTGTGCCTCAATGCCAATAGTGACTGCTCAGACAGGTACAAGAGGAGTGTTGTCAACACTTACGTCGACCGGGCTCTCAGCCACAGCTCAGGATGGAAGCAAGTCAATGAAGAACTCTGTGGGGTAAAACAGGTCCTAGGCAACAATGGCTTCTCTAACGGTTTTGTTGAAGACATCATAAAAGGAAAGGTGAAACGCCATGCAACCTCTGAAGAGTCAACTAACGCAACACATATTACCCCCCCCCCCTTCCCTATAAGACTGTTTTACAGGAACTTCTTTTCGTTGGCTCATAAAACGGAAAAAAGGATCCTGAAAGATATTGTTGATAGAAAAGTTATCCCTACAGACAAAAATCAGAAAATACAATTGACGATTTACTATAAAACCAAAAAAACGGCCAACCTATTCATGAAAAACTCTCCAGACACAAAGCAGAACGCCTTGAAGGGAACCAACGTCGTCTATGCCTTCAAATCCCCACTTGGGGACTGTAAGCCCCAAAGAACTAAGTACATAGGCAAGACAACAACGTCTCTTTCCAGGCGATTAACAATGCATAAGCAACAGGGCTCCTTCAAGGAACATAATCTCTTCTCACAACCAGACTATCACTAGAGAAATCTTAACAAACAACACAGAAATCATCGATAGATACAGCGATAGCAGGAGGCTCGACATCTGCGAGGCACTACACCTCAAAAAGTCAACACCAGCAATCAACAGCCAATTAATGCACAACTATATTCAACCCACTTCAAGACTCCGAACCAATATAGAAGCATCAAGAGGAAACATACCCATTATTTCGTGTTCTGTCTTTTGTTGAAAGTTTGCTCTATCTTGTGTTGAAAGTTTGCTCTATCTTGTGTTGAAAGTTTTGTTCACCTCATCCAAAACTGTTGTAACATATCACCTCACCCAAATGCGGGTATATAAGATGAAAGCTGTTTAAATGATAGCGTAGTAGAACTCTGTTTAGTGTTTGCAGGTTATAGTTGTGTGTGTGTAAACTAAAGTCTTTGAAAATGTAATAAGTTATTACGAAATGCGTTCAAGTGTCGCGTCAGACTAGAAATAAAAATGAATTTTGGAGAATTGATTTTTCAATTACCATCGACAGTGAAAAGAAACATATGAAATATTGAGAAAATTCGTGTTAGAATTATTAATCTTACTTTTTCGGTCAATGTAATTATATATATATATATATATATATATATATATGCGAACAAGCCTGAATGGTCCCCAGGACTATATGCGAATGAAAACTCACACCCCAGAAGTGACTCGAACCCATACTCCCAGAAGCAACGCAACTGGTAACTACAGGGCGCCTTAATCCGCTTGACCATCACGGCCGTCAAAAGGAAGTGATAGCCGAGGCTATTTGAGCCACTTCCCCGACGGCAACTCGGATGGTAATCTTGGGCATAGCATTTCACCAAATCACCTCATTCTTTGGGGCACACGTGAGGAACACAAATGCTTGTTCGCATTTGTGTTCCTCACGTGTGCCCCAAAGAATGAGGTGATTTGGTGAAATGCTATGCCCAAGATTACCATCCGAGTTGCCGTCGGGGAAGTGGCTCAAATAGCCTCGGCTATCACTTCCTTTTGACGGCCGTGATGGTCAAGCGGATTAAGGCGCCCTGTAGTTACCAGTTGCGTTGCTTCTGGGAGTATGGGTTCGAGTCACTTCTGGGGTGTGAGTTTTCATTCATATATATATATATATATATATATATATATATATATATATTTGTCGTACCTAGTTGCCAGAACGCACTTCTCAGCCTACAATGCAAGGCCAGATTTGCCTAATAAGCCAAGTTTTCCTGAATTAATATATTTTCTCGATTTTTTTTCTTATGAAATGATAAAGCTACCCATTTCATTATGTATGAGGTCAATTTTGTTTAATTGGAGTTAAAATTAACGTAGATATATGACCGAACCTAACCAACCCTACCTAACCTAACCTAACCTAACTTTATAGGTTAGGTTAGGTTAGGTAGCAGGAAATCTTAGGTTAGGTTAGGTTAGGTAGTCGAAAAAACATTAATTCATGAAAACTTGGATTATTAGGCAAATCGGGCCTTGCATAGTAGGCTGAGAAGTGCGTTCTGGCTACTAGGTACGACATATATATATATATATATATATGAATATATTAAAATAATATATTATTATATATATATATATATATATATATATATATATATATATATATATATATATATATATATATAAATTTGTGAGGGTACCACCTCTGGTGCCAATGTGGGGACCCATAGCCTCGGAGAAGAAAATAAAAAGTATTCAGAGGAGACCTTGTGGTTTCTCACTGAACACTAATATTATCTTCTCCTACCACCCCCATTCTTTTGTATGTACACATATATATTTACTTTATTTGAACTTTGTTACAAAAAAAAGAGTTACATATGGGTTACAGAGATGGTTATCATAGGTTGTCGAGTTCCTCCAGCTCCTCAGATGGCGGGCAGGAACCCTGGATGCAGTGCGCATTTCCCCTCTGTATCGCCACACTGAGGCGCTGGAAAAGAAAGCTTGCAGCTCTTGGATCCCTTGTTGTTTCAATGAGCCTAGAACCCAGATCCTTCAAAAAAAAATATATATATATATATATATATATATATATATATATATATATATATATATATATATATATATATATATATGTATATAACTGAAAACTCACACCCCAGAAGTGACTCGAACCCATACTCCCACAACTGGTATGTACAGGGACGCCTTAATCCGCTTGACCATCACGACCGGACATAAGGAAGTGATAGCCGAGGCTATATGAACCACTTCCCCGCCGGCACTCGGATGGTAATCTTGGGCATAGCATTTTTTAGATTACCATCCGAGTGCCGGCGGGGAAGTGGTTCATATAGCCTCGGCTATCACTTCCTTATGTCCGGTCGTGATGGTCAAGCGGATTAAGGCGTCCCTGTACATACCAGTTGTGGGAGTATGGGTTCGAGTCACTTCTGGGGTGTGAGTTTTCAGTTGCATATTGTCCTGGGGACCATTCAGGCTTGTTCGCATTTGTGTTCCTCACGTGTGCCCCAAAGAATGAGGTGATTTGGTAAAATGCTATGCCCAAGATTACTATCCGAGTGCCGGCGGTGGGGTGGTTCAAATAGCCTCGGCTATCACCTCATTTTGTCCGGTCGTGATGGTCAAGTGGATTAAGGCGTCTTGTACATACCAGTTGCGTTGCTTCTGGGAGTATGGGTTCGAGTCACTTCTGGGGTGTGAGTTTTCAGTTGCATATTGTCCTGGGGACCATTCAGGCTTGTTCGCATTTGTGTTCCTCACGTGTGCCCCAAAGAATGAGGTGATTTGGTAAAATGCTATGCCCAAGATTACTATCCGAGTGCCGGCGGTGGGGTGGTTCAAATAGCCTCGGCTATCACCTCATTTTGTCTGGTCGTGATGGTCAAGTGGATTAAGGCGTCTTGTACATACCAGTTGCGTTGCTTCTGGGAGTATGGGTTCGAGTCACTTCTGGGGTGTGAGTTTTCAGTTGCATATTGTCCTGGGGACCATTCAGGCTTGTTCGCATTTGTGTTCCTCACGTGTGCCCCAAAGAATGAGGTGATTTGGTAAAATGCTATGCCCAAGATTACTATCAGAGTGCCGGCGGTGGGGTGGTTCAAATAGCCTCGGCTATCACCTCATTTTGTCCGGTCGTGATGGTCAAGTGGATTAAGGCGTCTTGTACATACCAGTTGCGTTGCTTCTGGGAGTATGGGTTCGAGTCACTTCTGGGGTGTGAGTTTTCAGTTGCATATTGTCCTGGGGACCATTCAGGCTTGTTCGCATTTGTGTTCCTCACGTGTGCCCCAAAGAATGAGGTGATTTGGTAAAATGCTATGCCCAAGATTACTATCAGAGTGCCGGCGGTGGGGTGGTTCAAATAGCCTCGGCTATCACCTCATTTTGTCCGGTCGTGATGGTCAAGTGGATTAAGGCGTCTTGTACTTACCAGTTGCGTTGCTTCTGGGAGTATGGGTTCGAGTCACTTCTGGGGTGTGAGTTTTCAGTTATATATATATATATATATATATATATATATATATATATATATATATATATATATATATATATATATATATATGTGTGTGTGTGAAAATAAACACGTGATTAAGAATGTGACAATGTCAGACCACGGAGGAAAATGAAACAGGAATTTCCTTAAGTACTTTCGTATATTAAATACATCTTCAGAAGGAATGAAGATCATTCCTTCATCTTCCTGAAGATCATCTTCAGAAGGAATGATGATCATTCCTTCTGAAGATGTATTTAATATACGAAAGTACTTAAGGAAATTCCTGTTTCATTTTCCTCCGTGGTCTGACATTGTCATATATATATATATATATATATATATATATTATAGATAGATAGATTAATTTTTTGTGTTTATACAGGCTGTATAAACTACTGGTTAGTATTACATTTCATCTTTGTAAACGCATTAATCACATGTTAAAAAGACACCTCCAACACACACTGTTTATGTATGACAGTCGTAAATGTGTGTATTATGTAAGTAAGTTAGATTAGTATTTTAAAAGGACTGCAGTCACCTTCTGTGGTTGATTGTTCAATAAATCACTGAACTATATGCTTAACAGATCTCTAACCCTCTCCATGGAGGACAGAAGAAAATGTATATATGCTGCTTAGCATTGTAAATGTGTGGCCACGTCCGTGGTACAAAATCTACCTCCACCTTCAACACCTGTGGCGTCAGGTATTGAGTGCGCCAGATTATGTTGAGTGGGCGGGCAACCACATGGCAGCAGCGAGGGTGCCACTCCCACCACTACCATCCCCACCACTACCATCCCCACCCACTACCATCCCCACCCACTACCATCCCCACCCACTACCATCCCCACCCACTACCATCCCCACCCATCCTCAGCCGTCCTTCACAACTGTACAACCACGACAGTCTCCAGCTGTGAACTGATATTTCAATATTACTCTAAAGTGAAGACGGAGAAATGGAAGATGGTCACATCAGTTATGTAACATTTTTAACCTGTCAGTTTTGACATGTGCTTCAGACAGGCATCCATATTTGGCTTGGTGCAGGGTCCTTCAATATTTATTTATTTTTCACATGTGGGTACAGGAGCAGACAACTTCGAGCCGGGCTCGGTGAGTAGAAGAACTCCCGAAACCTCTTTAGGTATGCTCCAGGTACTTCTGACTTGTGTTAGCAGGAGGGTGTGTGTTCCCCTTCCCGTAACTCATGGGTTAAGCCTTATCCTGTCAGCCTTTTCCTGTCAGCCTTTTCCTGTCAGCCTTTTCCATGAAACACGACCCGACAATCGGGTAACCACCAGTCACCCCATTATTGCGGGTGAACAGTGGCAGATAGTTGTACGAGCGATGCCCACTCAATCCTCCTTGGCCAGGGCTCGAACTCTGACGAAATATTAGTGTAAGCTATGCAGGCGATGAGTCACAATAGCGTGGCTAAAGTAATTTGACCAGACCACACACTAGAAGGTGAAGGGACGACGACGTTTCGGTCCGTCCTGGACCATTCCCAAGTCGATTGATCGACTTGTTCTCAAGTTGATCGACTTGAGAATGATCCAGGACGGACCGAAACGTCGTCGTCCCTTCACCTTCTAGTGTGTGGTCTGGTCAAATTAGTGTAAGCTAGTTGCAGTCTGCGCTTCTATTTATATTAGGATAAGTTTTGTTTTTAATAGGGAATACAGTGATAGTTTGTACCTATTATGGAAGTTACCTTATCTTGTGGTTACCTTGTGATGGCTTCGGGGCTTAGCGTCCCCGTGGCCCGGTCATTGACCAGGCCTCCTCATTGCTGCCCTGGTCAACCAGGCTGTTGGACGCGGCTGCTCGCAGCCTGACGTATGAGTCTCAGCCTAGTTGATCAGGTATCCTTTGGAGGTGTTTATCCAGTTCTCTCTTGAACACTGTGAGGGGTCGGTCAGTTATGCCCCTTATGTGTAGTGGAAGCGTGTTGAACAGTCTCTGGCCGCATTTTATGTGCAATAACACCATGGTCACATTTGTCGAAGGCTTTCGCGAAATCTATGTAAATTACATCTGCATTTTGCTTGTCTTCCATGGCATCTAGTGCCATGTCATTGTTTCAGCAACTGTGATAGGCAAGAGCGGTTTGTTCTGAAACCATGTTGTCCAGGGTTATGGAGATGCTGTGATTCTATGTATTTTGTGATCTTACTTCTTAGCACTCTTTGAAAGATTTTTATTATGTGATTTTTTATGATTTTTCTTCCACCTTTCAGAGCAGGAGAAATTACTGAAATAGAGGGAATACAGAGAACATATACGGCACTCATAGACGCGATAAACCATCCAAAATATTGGGACCGTCTTAAAGTTCTCTAGATGTACTCTGTGGAAAGTAGACAAGAGACATATCAATATATACATGGAAGATGCTGGAGGGCCAGATCCCAAGTTAGCACAGTAGAATAACAACATACTGGAGCGAAAGTTATATAAGGAAATGCAGAATAAAACCAGTGAGGAGTAGAGGTGCCACAGGCACAATCAGAGAACACTGTCTGAACATCAGAGGTCCACAGCTGTTCAACACCCTCCCAGCAAGCATTAGAAATGTCTCCGGATCAAAGGCGCAAGTCTTGAAGAAGCATTTAGATAAGTTCTTGCTAAAAGTGCCGAACCAAGCGGGTTGTTGTGGATGTGGGGGCCTGCGGGCTACTCCAAGCAACAGCCTGTTGGATCAAGTTATCACAAGTCGAGCCTGGCCTTAGGCCGAGCTCGGGGAGTAGAAGAACTCCCGAAGCCTTCTCCGTGTATGCTCTAGGTACCACTAGTCCTCGACGACTCCTTCACTACCACCCATTTCCCTCACCACCACCTCCCTTCTCATACCCTGTACGGGTAGTAAGCAAGTGGAATGCACTGAAAGAAGTTGTGGAAGCCACCTCCATCCACAACATTAAGGCGAGCTTCACCAAAGAATTCGAAAGTTAAATTAGGGCACAACAGAGACACCAAGGATAAGGTGGTGGGGCATCAAGATCTAGATCTCGCTTCCCCGAAATTTATTAATGGGTAAACAAGAGCACCTCCCCTCATTTTCTGTCTCCTCTCCCTGTAACACCCAGGAAAACCTCGCTCTCTCCTGGGAGAGGTCAGGTCCCATGTTGACCTTTACCACCTGCAGCGTCTTTGAAGTGCTGATGGGTCATCTTGTTGCAAATATCTTAATGGGAACATTCCTAGTCTGGCCAGTCAGGTTAAGGTTCAAAGTGACCTGACCCTGACCCCGAGGGTTTAGTCCTTGCTAAGTTCCTCAGGCCTCTCTCTCTCTCTCTACCCTCCCCGTTTCTCTCGCGCTCTCCTCTTTCTCACCCTTCCCTAATTCTCCTCTCGCTGTTATTCCCTGGCTAGTATGAGTAAGGAGTCAGGAAGGCTGACCTAACATAGCAAGTAGGGGTATTTGATCTTCCCCATAACACGCTGAGTGGTATGTTTTGTCAGTCATTAGTTATGAGAGAGTCTGGTAAACATTCATGTCAAAACAGCTTTAATTGAAATTCCGATAGAATGCTGAGGGTGATGTTTTTAACCAGATATAAGATATAAGGCACTTAGGTGAGCAGACGCTATAAGCCATCAACTTGTAGTTGGGAACAAGCTAACCACCACCAGCTGACACTAGCTAGAGCAGTTTCGGGTAAATATACCCTGCCGTATGATGATAGAATTATTATTATTCACATCTTTTTTGACAAAATTAATGACAATTTTGCCTAATATGAGGATTTCGATTAAGTCTTATTAAAGTGAGGATAATGCTGGTATTCACTGTCACGCAGGACAGAGGATCATACACAAGACAATAAGTCTAAACTGTAGGCTGAAGCACATATATATCATGGTTACAATCAATGTTTTAATGTATGGATACGTGAAAACAACTTTCTATTGTGCACTGCCACACAAGGGCAGGGATGGGTTCATAAGTGATGCAGCTTAGAAGTAATATAAATAAAAATTGTTCTTCATTCTTTAAAATGGAGAAGCAAATTTTGGATAAATTGTTAGGATGTCGTCCAGAACACCTGAGTCAATAAAATAGTTACACAGTTGGTGGTACAAGAGGCCAGGAGGTCTGAAGTCTTTTACGGTTTCACATTCAACAATAGAGTGTTCTAGTGAATGCATTAAAGGTTTATCACAGAGTTTACAATCTGAGTATTCTGGTAGTGGCTCAGCCTCACTAACCTGCCAGATGTGTCTATAGCCAAGGTGAATTCGCGCAATGACTACATCACATTGCCTGGTCCGATTACTGTGCTGACCATACAAATACCTATTATTACAAAACTTGTCATAACTTTTAATACTGCAGCTTTCAGGTCTCTGGGCATTTCTTAGTTCTTCTAAATCTGAATTAATTTCTTTAATTTGTATATTTTTAATAATTGCATTAGATAGTCCAAAGTCATAATCAATGTTTTCTTTCCTGCAAGCTTCATTGGCCAATCGATCTACAAAGTCATGTTTTCCAACTCCAACATGGGATGGGATCAACAGAAATTGTATACAATAGTTATGATCGAATTAGAGTAACTGGTGCGACTGGAGCCAGTCTGCGTGTCATCAAGAGCCGGGTGGAGGACATGGAGTCTCCAGCTGCTGGGAGGCCGTGGTCCAAGATAACGTGTGATATCTCTGATGTTATTGGCCATGTCTTAATTTCTAACCATTTGCCAGTGTAGGATAGGAGTAGCTTAGGGATTTTTAGCGAATACAATAATTTCGTGTAAATAAAATCTTAATTTTCATCTTTATGTATCTCTGGTTCTTCCCTATTGTCACCTCCCGTGTATGTCATCAATGAGGTTGATGACATAGAACCGGTCCTTGTTAGGACCTCCCAAAATTCTCCAGCATTAAATTGTTTAACATTACTGTCAGTAACTGAGTACATCAAAAGAAGAAATCTCTCAGTAGTAATTATCGAAACCTTTGGATACATATTCCAAGTCAACATCAAGCCAAAAGTGTTATAAAATGGACACGGAAGTTCCCCCACAAACCATTGGTGATCCACTAATTAGTAATTAACAATACTCTTGTAGTAACGAATGTAATAGTGATGGCAGCCACTGTTTCTCCTTTGAATTGAGATTAAGCATTAACTTGCAAGTACCATTGTTCAGTGTGAGACCAGTGTTACCAGGTTACACTCAACTGTAAATAATGTTTAGATTTTATAAGGAAATATACTTAAGAGAACCAGTGTGTATAAACCTACAGTGGAATGGTAGGTGTTACAATGATAGCAGGTGTTACAATGATAGCAGGTGTTACAATGGAAGCAGGTGTTATAATGGTAACAGGTGTTACAGTGGTAGCAGGTGTTACAATGGTAGCAGGTGTTACAATGGTAGCAGGTGTTACAATGGTAGCAGGCGTAACAATGGTAGCAGGTGTTACAATGGAATGTGTTATAATGGTAACAGGTGTTACAATGGTAGCAGGTGTTACAATGGTAACAGGTGTTACAATGGTAGCAGGTGTTAAACACCCCCATCTCCCCTCTCCCACTTTCTTTTCCTCTCTCCTGCTGTTTACATTAGTGTCTCGATATCAACAGTAACACAACATCACCCTACGTACTGAGCAGGCCTTGATATATTGGCTCATTAGCACCATAATTGGAAGCTTTTACAATGTGCACATTGTAATTACGGACCATTTAATGTCCCCGAGAAGCGTCAACAGCGCGAGAACTGATGTTCGGCCGTTAATGATTGGATCATTAGTGAGGTGACTACTTGCAAACAGTTTGATCTGCCATTCAGGGCTCACATGTTGTTTGTGCGGCTGTGGGCGTGGCGGGGACTGTTAGCCAGGAGGTGCTCGTTACCAGTGACAGGTGTGTGTTGATGGTTGTAGCTGGGAGGTGTGTTGATGGTTGTAGCTGGGAGGTGTGTTGATGGTTGTGGCTGACAGGTGTGTTGATGGTTGTGGCTGACAGGTGTGTTGATGGTTGTGGCTGACAGGTGTGTTGATGGTTGTGGCTGACAGGTGTGTTGATGGTTGTGGCTGACAGGTGTGTTGATGGTTGTGGCTGACAGGTGTGTTGATGGTTGTGGCTGACAGGTGTGTTGATGGTTGTGGCTGACAGGTGTGTTGATGGTTGTGGCTGACAGGTGTGTTGATGGTTGTGGCTGACAGGTGTGTTGATGGTTGTGGCTGACAGGTGTGTTGATGGTTGTGGCTGACAGGTGTGTTGATGGTTGTGGCTGACAGGTGTGTTCATGGTTGTGCCTGACAGGCAAGTGTGTGGCTATGGCTGACGGGTGGTGGTGACTGCAGTGATTGACGGTTGGCGTTGACGGCAGGGATTGACGGGTGGCGTTGACGGGTAGCGTTGACGGCAGGGATTGACGGGCATTGGACGACCGTGGTAGCCTGTAGTGACAGGCGCCCAACACCACCATCACAGAGCACTATCAACACCACAGACCGATGACTATTCATCATCTTCCACTAGATGTAAGAAATATTACCCCGAACCAAGGCTGAACATGTGAGCCTGCGGGCCGCTACCAACAACAACCTTATCGATCAGTTAGCCCCTAAACAAGCCCGGCCAGAGTCCGGGTTGCTTAGGGTACAACGCTGGAGACATCTTAATGCTCTCTTCCTCTTTTATAACAATTTAAGGAGGTTGTCTTGTCGTCAACGCCACCTGTCAACCACTGTCGTCAACGCCACCTGTCAACCACTGTCGTCAACGCCACCTGTCAACCACTGTCGTCAACGCCACCTGTCAACCACTGTCGTCAACGCCACCTGTCAACCACTGTCGTCAACGCCACCTGTCAACCACTGTCGTCAACGCCACCTGTCAATCACTGTCGTCAACGCCACCTGTCAACCACTGTCGTCAACGCCACCTGTCAACCACTGTCGTCAACGCCACCTGTCAACCACTGTCGTCAACGCCACCTGTCAACCACTGTCGTCAACGCCACCTGTCAACCACTGTCGTCAACGCCACCTGTCAACCACTGTCGTCAACGCCACCTGTCAACCACTGTCGTCAACGCCACCTGTCAACCACTGTCGTCAACGCCACCTGTCAACCACTGTCGTCAACGCCACCTGTCAACCACTGTCGTCAACGCCACCTGTCAACCACTGTCGTCAACGCCACCTGTCAACCACTGCCGTCAACGCCACCTGTCAACCACTGCCGTCAACGCCACCTGTCAACCACTGCCGTCAACGCCACCTGTCAACCACTGCCGTCAACGCCACCTGTCAACCACTGCCGTCAACGCCACCTGTCAACCACTGTCGTCAACGCCACCTGTCAACCACTGTCGTCAACGCCACCTGTCAACCACTGTCGTCAACGCCACCTGTCAACCACTGTCGTCAACGCCACCTGTCAACCACTGTCGTCAACGCCACCTGTCAACCACTGTCGTCAACGCCACCTGTCAACCACTGTCGTCAACGCCACCTGTCAACCACTGTCGTCAACGCCACCTGTCAACCACTGTCGTCAACGCCACCTGTCAACCACTGTCGTCAACGCCACCTGTCAACCACTGTCGTCAACGCCACCTGTCAACCACTGTCGTCAACGCCACCTGTCAACCACTGTCGTCAACGCCACCTGTCAACCCCTGTCGTCAACGCCACCTGTCAACCCCTGTCGTCAACGCCACCTGGCAACCACTGTCGTCAACGCCACCTGTCAACCACTGCCGTCAACGCCACCTGTCAACCACTGCCGTCAACGCCACCTGTCAACCACTGCCGTCAACGCCACCTGTCAACCACTGCCGTCAACGCCACCTGTCAACCACTGCCGTCAACGCCACCTGTCAACCACAGCCGTCAACGCCACCTGTCAACCACTGCCGTCAACGCCACCTGTCAACCACTGCCGTCAACGCCACCTGTCAACCACTGCCGTCAACGCCACCTGTCAACCACTGCCGTCAACGCCACCTGTCAACCACTGCCGTCAGCGCCACCTGTCAACCACTGCCGTCAGCGCCACCTGTCAACCACTGCCGTCAGCGCCACCTGTCAACCACTGCCGTCAACGCCACCTGTCAACCACTGCCGTCAACGCCACCTGTCAACCACTGTCGTCAACGCCACCTGTCAACCACTGTCGTCAACGCCACCTGTCAACCACTGCCGTCAACGCCACCTGTCAACCACTGCCGTCAACGTCACCTGTCAACCACTGTCGTCAACGCCACCTGTCAACCACTGTCGTCAACGCCACTTGTCAACCACTGCCGTCAACGACACCTGTCAACCACTGCCGTCAACGACACCTGTCAACCACTGCCGTCAACGACACCTGTCAACCACTGCCGTCAACGCCACCTGTCAACCACTGCCGTCAACGCCACCTGTCAACCACTGCCGTCAACGCCACTTGTCAACCACTGCCGTCAACGACACCTGTCAACCACTGCCGTCAACGTCACCTGTCAACCACTGCCGTCAACGTCACCTGTCAACCACTGTCGTCAACGCCACCTGTCAACCACTGTCGTCAACGCCACCTGTCAACCACTGCCGTCAACGCCACCTGTCAACCACTGCCGTCAACGCCACCTGTCAACCACTGCCGTCAACGCCACCTGTCAACCACTGCCGTCAACGCCACCTGTCAACCACTGCCGTCAACGCCACCTGTCAACCACTGCCGTCAACGCCACCTGTCAACCACTGCCGTCAACGCCACCTGTCAACCACTGCCGTCAACGCCACCTGTCAACCACTGCCGTCAACGCCACCTGTCAACCACTGCCGTCAACGCCACCTGTCAACCACTGCCGTCAACGCCACCTGTCAACCACTGCCGTCAACGCCACTTGTCAACCACTGCCGTCAACGCCACCTGTCAACCACTGCCGTCAACGCCACCTGTCAACCACTGTCGTCAACGCCACTTGTCAACCACTGCCGTCAACGCCACCTGTCAACCACTGCCGTCAACGCCACCTGTCAACCACTGCCGTCAACGCCACCTGTCAACCACTGCCGTCAACGCCACCTGTCAACCACTGTCGTCAACGCCACCTGTCAACCACTGCCGTCAACGACACCTGTCAACCACTGCCGTCAACGACACCTGTCAACCACTGCCGTCAACGCCACCTGTCAACCACTGTCGTCAACGCCACCTGTCAACCACTGCCGTCAACGACACCTGTCAACCACTGCCGTCAAGGCCACCTGTCTGTTCACCGTGCCTGTTCTTCTAGGGTTGAGAGAGGGAACTCCCTAACCAGGCCTAGCAGCTAAGTTCTCTTGATTCACACTAATTGCAATTGTTCTGCAAGGTTTTCAAGTTTGTTCTTGTGTTCTGAGATTCAGGTCCCATGGTGAGCTGCATATTTTAGCACTAATCTAAACTTGGCTGCGTATATTATCTACTTAGTAATTGTTTATATTCTTAAATGCCGTTCGTGCTTGTTCCAGCTTCCTATGTGCTGTGGATTTTGTTAATGTACTTCTGATGTCACTTCTGGAATTATATTTACAGGCAAGACTTAGCGGTTCCTGTTGCTGCCTTCCTCTTAAACGAGATATGCCTTCTGGTGTTCCATAGCTTTGTCCTATCTGCATTACCTTACATTTGTTGGGGTTGAACTCTTTACAACCATTTGTGTGCCCACTCAGAAGTTTGTAAATACACGTCACAGCTTCGTGTCATCCTGTACTCTTCAAGTCACTTGTGTTGTCCCGTCTCGAGTACTGCTCAGTACTCACTTTCCCCTTTAGAGCAGGAGAGATTGCTGAAATAGAGGGAATACAACGAAGATATACGGCTCAAAGTTCTCCAAATGTACTCTCTAGAAAGGAGACGAGAGAGATACCAAATAATATACACATGGAAAATACTGGAGGGTCAGGTCCCAAATCTACACAGTAAAATAACGACGTACTGGAGTGAACGATATGGAAGAAAATGCAGGATTGAACCAGTGAAGAGCAGAGGTGCCATAGGCACAATCAGAGAACACTGTATAAACATCAGAGGTCCGCGGTTGTTCAACGTCCTCCCAGCGACTATTAGAAATATTGCCGGAACAACCGTGGCCATCTTCAAGAGAAAACTGGACTGTTTTCTAAGAGAAGTTCCGGATCAGCCGGGCTGTGGTGGGTATGTGGGCCTGCGGGCCGCTCCAAGCAACCAGTCGAGCCTGGCCTCGGGCCGGGCTTGGGGAGTAGAAGAACTCCCAGAACCCCATCAAGCAGGTATCTGCAAAGGATGACACAGTATTATTAATTGTGTCCTTGTCGATGTCTGATATGAGGATGAGAAAAAGTACTGGAGCAAGCATAGTACCCTGAGGGACTGAGCTCTTCACGGTTGATGGACCAGATTTTATTGTGTTGACTATTACACATTGGGTTTTGTTAGTGAAGAAATTGTAGATCTATCTGCCTATTTTTCCGGTAATTCCTTTTGAACACATTTTATGCGCAATAACACCATGGTCACATTTGTCAAAGTCTTTTGCGAAATCTGTGTAAATTACATCAGCATTTTATTTGTCTTCCATGGCATCTAGTGCCATGTCATAGTGGCCCAGCAACTATGACAGGCAAGAGCGCCCTGTTCTGAAACCATGTTCTCCGGGGTTATGGAGATGCTGGGATTCCATGTGTTTTGTGATCTTACTTCTTAACACTCTCTCAAAGATTTTTATGATGTGTGATGTTAGTGCTATCGGTCTGTAATATTTTGTCTGCCTTATTTCCTTTACAGTTCATGATGAATATAGTTCCAAGAATCCGGGCCTGGTGCAGAGTGCATAGGCATACTGTTTATGGCTTCTTCAAAATCCAGTGGGGATAGGGGTGACGTCTGATATATTATTTGATGTTGGTATTATATCCATGAAAAATTCATTTGGGTTATCAATCTTTAGTGTGTTTAGTGGCTCACTGAAAACAGAGTCGTACTGCTTCCTCACTAACTCGCTCATTTCTTTGTTGTCATCTGTTAAAGTTCCATCTCCCTTTCGCTGGGGCCCGATACTAGATGTGTTTTTTTTTATCTTGATTTTGCATAGGAGGAAAAAATATTTTTGATTTCTCTATATTTCACAGAGGGAAATTTCAAATGAGGGGGATCTCACTTGCTACATCCCTCCAGCCTGGCTTCTGACTGTCGCCCTCTGTTTCCTGTCTGTAAGGTACTCCCTTTAACATATCAGTTTCTTTATAGTTGTAATGGTATCATTTGTAGTGAAGCCACCTTTGTGCAATGACTGATTATGGTCAACAATGTTGTTACCATTTGTAACGTGCATACTCTTGGTAACCCCGCTGTTACCACTTATCGCAGAGTCGATCTTACCTTCACCAATTTGTAACATTAATAATTACCCTTAAGCTTAAATGTATACAACTTGGAAAGAAACCACCATCTACCCCTTGCAGCAACAGCTAACAACAACAGCCTTGTTGCATGTGAGTGTGAGAAAAATCAAGCGTACATGAAACTATCTGAATATTAAGTATTAAAAGAATAATTATATGAAACCATCGACTGATGTTAATCTGTTGCCATTATCCTCACTGTTATACTGAAGAATTTACTGACATATTCGACCCTGACTCGTGAGGAGGAAGTCAAGAATTCAGAAACTTACCGTCTCATCCCAAAACCTTATCCTGACCCCTTCCAAGTGCTATATATTCGTAATGGCTTGGCTCTTTACCCCTGATATTTCCCTCCTCCTTTCCCCCCCCCCGTCCCAGCCCTGACAACCACCACTACCACCACCACAACCACCAGCAGCAGTCAGCACCCTTCTCCCCCCCCCCCCCCCCACAAGACTGCCTCGCCCCTCCACAGCTTAATGAGTTCTTTATACTGATGTCATCTTCCCTCTCGCCTCGTTCAGAAGTTGACTTCTTCTTGATAAGTGAAGCACTGGACACATCCTAATGTGATGACACATGGTACAGCTTTGCAATCTTCTTCATTGTATTCTTCTTCATCACAGACAACACTCAGCCCCCTTGTTTAACTCCCTAAACATGCTAAACATAATCTCACTCCACACATTCTCTTGTGTCAACTACATTTACAAAACCCTGTTCTTAAATGCAAATCCTGCTCTGAAACTCTCCCTGGACAGATGTAATAGGACCCATTATCACCACACCTGAAATAAATATATCTTTGATATCCCCAGAGTCAAACTTAATCTGTGTAAACACTCTAAGCAAATAAAGGGACCCAGTCTATGGAACTCACTCCCTATTGAATTGAAAAGCTGTCCAACTTTTGCGTCATTCAAAAATAATACTAAAAAGTACCAAATTTCATCTTCATAGTTTTTTACCTTTTGCTTTAAAAATTCCACTGTATCTATTGCTACCCAATCTTTATGTACCCATTCTGAACATCTTTACCATTGTGATCATTGCTATCTTCTTATATGTGCTATCAATCTGCTGTATGGTGTCTATTAAACTTGTTTAAATTACCAATCAACCTGTCAATGTAATCAATCAGAGCTTTAATATACCAATGTGCTTTAATATACTTAATAATCTCTCTCATCTCATTTTTTTTTCTTGCAATGTATTTGTTATCATTTTAATAATTCTGCTAGAATTTACCTCTCTAGAATGTACTCTCTAGAAAGGAGACGAGAGAGATACCAAATAATATACACATGGAAAATACTGGAGGGCCAGGTTCCAAATCTACACAGTAAAATAACAACGTACTGGAGTGAACGATATGGAAGAAAATGCAAGATATAACCAGTGAAGAGCAGAGGTGCCATAGGCACAATCAGAGAGCACTGTATAAACATCAGAGGTCCACGGTTGTTCAACACCCTCCCAGCGACTATAAGAAATATTGCCGGAACAACCGTGGACATCTTCAAGAGAAAACTGGACTGTTTTCTAAGAGAAGTTCCGGAGCAGCTGGCCTGTGGTGGGTATGTGGGCCTGCGGGCCGCTCCAAGCAACATACTGGTGGACCAAACTCTCACAAGTCGAGCCTGGCCTCGGGCCGGGCTTGGGGGGTAGAAGAACTCCCAGAACCCCATCAAGCAGGTGTCAAGCGGGTTTCTACTTAAAATTATCTGTTATATTAAGGACCTGCCCGAAACGCTGCGCGTACTAGTGGCTTTACAAGATTGAAAATACTATGCAATGTATTCTCACAAACCCAATGTACCTTCTTGTATATAAATAAATAAATTGTCTAGTGCTCTCTCATCCTTTCTATATTGTACATTTAATTACTTTCTTTGCTTTATCATTTGGTCTGGAGGTTGATCATTTGCATAATGCCAGTGTTTGTTTGTTGTGCTTTGTTTGTTGCAGTGGTGGTGGTGTTAGTGGCTCTTGTTGCAGTGGTGGTGTTAGTGGCTCTTGTTGCAGTGGTGGTGGTGTTAGTGGCTCTTGTTGCAGTGGTGGTGTTAGTGGCTCTTGTTGCAGTGGTGATGTTAGTGGCTCTTGTTGCAGTGGTGGTGTTAGTGGCTCTTGTTGCAGTGGTGGTGTTAGTGGCTCTTGTTGCAGTGGTGGTGTTAGTGGCTCTTGTTGCAGTGGTGGTGTTAGTGGCTCTTGTTGCAGTGGTGGTGTTAGTGGCTCTTGTTGCAGTGGTGGTGTTAGTGGCTCTTGTTGCAGTGGTGGTGGTGTCAGTGGCTCTTGTTGCAGTGGTGGTGTTAGTGGCTCTTGTTGCAGTGGTGGTGGTGTTAGTGGCTCTTGTTGCAGTGGTTGTGTTAGTGGCTCTTGTTGCAGTGGTGGTGGTGTTAGTGGCTCTTGTTGCAGTGGTGGTGTTAGTGGCTCTTGTTGCAGTGGTGGTGGTGGTGTTAGTGGCTCTTGTTGCAGTGGTGGTGTTAGTGGCTCTTGTTGCAGTGGTGGTGTTAGTGGCTCTTGTTGCAGTGGTGGTGGTGTTAGTGGCTCTTGTTGCAGTGGTGGTGGTGTTAGTGGCTCTTGTTGCAGTGGTGGTGTTAGTGGCTCTTGTTGCAGTGGTGGTGTTAGTGGCTCATGTTGCAGTGGTGGTGTTAGTGGCTCTTGTTGCAGTGGTGGTGGTGTTAGTGGCTCTTGTTGCAGTGGTGGTGGTGTTAGTGGCTCTTGTTGCAGTGGTGGTGGTGTTAGTGGCTCTTGTTGCAGTGGTGGTGTTAGTGGCTCTTGTTGCAGTGGTGGTGGTGTTAGTGGCTCTTGTTGCAGTGGTGGTGTTAGTGGCTCTTGTTGCAGTGGTGGTGTTAGTGGCTCTTGTTGCAGTGGTGGTGGTGTTAGTGGCTCTTGTTGCAGTGGTGGTGTTAGTGGCTCTTGTTGCAGTGGTGGTATTAGTGGCTCTTGTTGCAGTGGTGGTGTTAGTGGCTCTTGTTGCAGTGGTGGTATTAGTGGCTCTTGTTGCAGTGGTGGTGGTGTTAGTGGCTCTTGTTGCAGTGGTGTTAGTGGCTCTTGTTGCAGTGGTGGTGGTGTTAGTGGCTCTTGTTGCAGTGGTGGTATTAGTGGCTCTTGTTGCAGTGGTGGTATTAGTGGCTCTTGTTGCAGTGGTGGTGGTGTTAGTGGCTCTTGTTGCAGTGGTGGTGGTGTTAGTGGCTCTTGTTGCAGTGGTGGTGGTGTTAGTGGCTCTTGTTGCAGTGGTGGTGGTGTTAGTGGCTCTTGTTGCAGTGGTGGTGGTGTTAGTGGCTCTTGTTGCAGTGGTGGTGTTGTTAGTGGCTCTTGTTGCAGTGGTGGTGGTGTTAGTGGCTCTTGTTGCAGTGGTGGTGGTGTAAGTGGCTCTTGTTGCAGTGGTGGTGTTAGTGGCTCTTGTTGCAGTGGTGGTGTTAGTGGCTCTTGTTGCAGTGGTGGTGGTGTTAGTGGCTCTTGTTGCAGTGGTGGTGTTAGTGGCTCTTGTTGCAGTGGTGGTGTTAGTGGCTCTTGTTGTGGTGGTGGTGTTAGTGGCTCTTGTTGCAGTGGTGGTGTTAGTGGCTCTTGTTGCAGTGGTGGTGGTGTTAGTGGCTCTTGTTGCAGTGGTGGTGTTAGTGGCTCTTGTTGCAGTGGTGGTGGTGTTAGTGGCTCTTGTTGCAGTGGTGGTGGTGTTAGTGGATCTTGTTGCAGTGGTGGTATTAGTGGCTCTTGTTGCAGTGGTGGTGGTAGTGGCTCTAGTTGCAGTGGTGGTGGTGTTAGTGGCTCTTGTTGCAGTGGTGGTGGTGTTAGTGGCTCTTGTTGCAGTGGTGGTGGTGTTAGTGGCTCTTGTTGCAGTGGTGGTGGTGTTAGTGGATCTTGTTGCAGTGGTGGTGTTAGTGGCTCTTGTTGCAGTGGTGGTGTTAGTGGCTCTTGTTGTGGTGGTGGTGTTAGTGGCTCTTGTTGCAGTGGTGGTGGTGTTAGTGGCTCTTGTTGCAGTGGTGGTGCTAGTGGCTCTTGTTGCAGTGGTGGTGTTAGTGGCTCTTGTTGCAGTGGTGGTATTAGTGGCTCTTGTTGCAGTGGTGGTGGTGTTAGTGGCTCTTGTTGCAGTGGTGGTGGTGTTAGTGGCTCTTGTTGTGGTGGTGGAGTTAGTGGCTCTTGTTGTGGTGGTGGTGTTAGTGGCTCTTGTTGCAGTGGTGGTGGTGTTAGTGGCTCTTGTTGCAGTGGTGGTGGTGTTAATGGCTCTTGTTGCAGTGGTGGTGGTGTTAGTGGCTCTTGTTGCAGTGGTGGTGTTAGTGGCTCTTGTTGCAGTGGTGGTATTAGTGGCTCTTGTTGCAGTGGTGGTGGTGTTAGTGGCTCTTGTTGCAGTGGTGGTGGTGTTAGTGGCTCTTGTTGTGGTGGTGGTGTTAGTGGCTCTTGTTGCAGTGGTGGTGGTGTTAGTGGCTCTTGTTGCAGTGGTGGTGGTGTTAGTGGCTCTTGTTGCAGTGGTGGTGGTGTTAGTGGCTCTTGTTGCAGTGGTGGTGGTGTTAGTGGCTCTTGTTGCAGTGGTGGTGTTAGTGGCTCTTGTTGCAGTGGTGGTGGTGTTAGTGGCTCTTGTTGCAGTGGTGGTGTTAGTGGCTCTTGTTGCAGTGGTGATGTTAGTGGCTCTTGTTGCAGTGTTGTTGTTAGTGGCTCTTGTTGCAGTGGTAGATTTAGTGGCTCTTGTTGCAGTGGTGGTGTTAGTGGCTCTTGTTGCAGTGGTGGTGGTGTTAGTGGCTCTTGTTGCAGTGGTGGTGGTGTTAGTGGCTCTTGTTGCAGTGGTGGTGTTAGTGGCTCTTGTTGCAGTGGTGGTGGTGTTAGTGGCTCTTGTTGCAGTGGTGGTGTTAGTGGCTCTTGTTGCAGTGGTGGTGGTGTTAGTGGCTCTTGTTGCAGTGGTGGTGGTGTTAGTGGCTCTTGTTGCAGTGGTGGTGTTAGTGGCTCTTGTTGCAGTGGTGGTGTTAGTGGCTCTTGTTGCACTGGTGGTGGTGTTAGTGGCTCTTGTTGCAGTAGTGGTGTTAGTGGCTCTTGTTGCAGTGGTGGTGTTAGTGACTCTTGTTGCAGTGGTGGTGGTGTTAGTGGCTCTTGTTGCAGTGGTGGTGGTGATAGTGGCTCTTGTTGCAGTGGTGGTGGTGTTAGTGGCTCTTGTTGCAGTGGTGGTGGTGTTAGCGGCTCTTGTTGCAGTGGTGGTGTTAGTGGCTCTTGTTGCAGTGGTGGTGTTAGTGGCTCTTGTTGCAGTGGTGGTGGTGTTAGTGGCTCTTGTTGCAGTGGTGGTGTTAGTGGCTCTTGTTGCAGTGGTGATGTTAGTGGCTCTTGTTGCAGTGGTGATGTTAGTGGCTCTTGTTGCAGTGATGTTAATGGCTCTTGTTGCAGTGTTGTTGTTAGTGGCTCTTGTTGCAGTGGTGGTGTTAGTGGCTCTTGTTGCAGTGGTGGTGGTGTTAGTGGCTCTTGTTGCAGTGGTGGTGTTAGTGGCTCTTGTTGCAGTGGTGATGTTAGTGGCTCTTGTTGCAGTGGTGGTGTTAGTGGCTCTTGTTGCAGTGGTGATGTTAGTGGCTCTTGTTGCAGTGTTGTTGTTAGTGGCTCTTGTTGCAGTGGTAGATTTAGTGGCTCTTGTTGCAGTGGTTGTGTTAGTGGCTCTTGTTGCAGTGGTGGTGGTGTTAGGGCTCTTGTTGCAGTGGTGGTGTTAGTGGCTCTTGTTGCAGTGATGGTGTTAGTGGCTCTTGTTGCAGTGATGGTGTTAGTGGCTCTTGTTGCAGTGGTGGTGTTAGTGGCTCTTGTTGCAGTGGTAGTGGTGTTAGTGGCTCTTGTTGCAGTGGTGGTGGTGTTAGTGGCTCTTGTTACAGTGATGGTGTTAGTGGCTCTAGGTGCAGTGGTGGTGTTAGGGGGCTCTTGTTGCAGTGGAAGTGTTAGTGGCTCTTGTTGCAGTGGTGATGTTCGTGGCTCTTGTTGCAGTGGTGGTTGTGTTAGTGGCTCTTGTTGCAGTGGTGGTGTTAGTGGCTCTTGTTGCAGTGGTGGTGTTAGTGGCTCTTGTTGCAGTGGTGGTGTTAGTGGCTCTTGTTACAGTGATGGTGGTGGTGGCAGACCAACCAGGTGTAGTAAGTGTTGAGGTAGCGGCCAAACCAGTTAAGCCTCTTAGTTCTGGATCACCGACTCGACAAGTGACTGTTGGCGTGCGTCGGTGTAGTTTAAACACTTGTGGCAACTGACTGACTGCTTCAAGGACAGTTCAAGAAAATGTAATTGCAGCATTGTGTTAATATTTGGGAGAGTTGCGAAATTAATGAAATTGTTTACACTTTATAATACTGTGACGTCTCTCGCACCTGTTCTGTTTCTCCGCCGAGGCCAGACGTGCGTCCGTGGATCCGAACACTTCTATCGGTTAACGATTGTTTCGGTTAACGATTCTGTTTCGGTTAACGATTCTGTTTCGGTTAATATGTCTGTTTTGGTTAATGGGTCTGTTTCGGTTAACGGGTCTGTTTCGGTTAACGGGTCTGTTTCGGTTAACGGGTCGGTTTCGGTTAACGGCTCTGTTTTGGTTAACGAGTCTGTTTCAGTTAACGAGTCTGTTTCAGTTAACGAGTCTGTTTCAGTTAACGAGTCTGTTTTGGTTAACGTTGCTGTTTCGGTTAACGAGCCGCTTTCAGTTAAAATGTCGGTAAAATTTTGTATAACTGAAATTGTTTTTTTTTTTTTTTGTATAAATTTTTTCTAACATTGTTATTGAAGACATTGGCGAGTGGCGTCACAAGTCAAGCCTTTCCCTTGCCCGGGCTCGGGGAGTAGGAGGACTCTCAGAACCCCCCTTCCAGGTACAATCCAGGTACGTCGCCGTCAAGCCGGGCACGTTACAGTTGTCAGTATTTATGTTTTGGACGTTATATAACAATGAATTATATTTAAATATTTAAATTATTTAATGTTAGTTTTCTATATGTGAACAGACTTAATGAGCTCCGAAGCACCAGGAGGCTGTTTATAACAATAACAGCAGTTGAATTGGAAGTTTTCATGCTTCTAAACTGTTTAATAAATGTAACCAAAGCCGTCAAAGGTTATATCATTACCGCAGCGACGTGATTTGGTTCCTTTGTGGGCGAGCGTGACGAGATGTAACCAGCAGCGAGTCATAAGGGTAATTATGAGGCCTATATTATTTTGGGTTAATCATCTCAACATGGAAGTGGAGGTGTGTATACCGATATTTGCAGGATGTTAGACATGAGTAATCAGACCGACTGATGAGTGTAGGAAATGCAGGCGAGGCTTCAACAGCTCCAGGTCTGAGTATTGGCTACTGGAGTCTAACTCAGAAATATATAAGCCGGGCCCTCAGGTCGGGCTCGGGGAGTAGAACTTTCAGAACGCTCTCCAGGTATGCTCCAGATATATAATGATGATTGCTAGATAACAAGAACCTTTCAGACAAGAAGATGCAAGACCAGTGATGGTAGTTCTCAAGACACTACTGCTCTCTAGGGTGGTATATTGCTGCACACAAACAACTCCATTCACAGCTGGAGAACTTGTTGACCTGGAGAAGGCACAGAGAACTATTATTGCCCGAATTCTTTAAATAAATTTTTTTTTAGTGTCTTTCTCCTATTAAATCTGGCCTTCTTCTGTTATTAATGATGAGCTTCTCCGTCTGAAGATGATAACCAGATGTGTCTGTGAAGATCATGTTTAATAGGCCTATATATATATATATATATATATATATATATATATATATATATATATATATATATATATATATATATGTCGTACCTAGTAGCCAGAACGCACTTCTCAGCCTACTATGCAAGGCCCGATTTGCCTAATAAGCCAAGTTTTCATGAATTAACTGTCTTTCGTCTACCTAACCTACCTAACCAAACCTAACCTAACTTTTTCGGCTACCTAACCTAACCTAACCTATAAAGATAGGTTAGGTTAGGTTAGGTAGGGTTGGTTAGGTTCGGTCATATATCTACGTTAATTTTAACTCCAATAAAAAAAAATTGACCTCATACATAATGAAATGGGAAGCTTTATCATTTCATAAGAAAAAAATTTGAGAAAATATATTAATTCAGGAAAACTTGGCTTATTAGGCAAATCGGGCCTTGCATAGTAGGCCGAGAAGTGCGTTCTGGCTACTAGGTACGACATTATATATATATATATATATATATATATATATATATATATATATATATATATATATATATATATATATATATATAGGCCTATTATACGGATATTGCATCCCGCCCTCCTGTTGAGATAGTAATATACTGACTAGTAGGATTTTTTTTTAATAAATGAAGTTAAAAAACAAAGTTAAATATTCCTAGGCTTAGTATAGCACACATGTGTACTATATTAGGCCTCAGATATCGTGTATTAGGCCTAGGGAAGTTTGGTTAGTTTAGTTTGCAAATCCTTATCCTGATCCCCTTCCCAGTGCTATATAGGCGTAATGGCTTGCCCCCCCCCTCCCCCTCTCCTAGTTGTCAAAGCAACACAAGTAAAAAATAGTTTTATAGTTTGTCCAACTCAATAGTTCAGATTTTCACTTTCTAATGTCGTTGAACGTGGGTATATACCCTGGTGCTCCTGGTTACCGTAAGTACTGCCGCAACAGGAGGAGGGGTTGATTGTTCAGTATGCTGAACTATTTGTGTATTTTGTGTATACATGAAGAGGAGAATGGTTGTATAATACTTGTTTTGTTTCAGGTGAGGTGTTGGTGTGCTCCTGGAGGACTGAAGGTGAGGTGTTGGTGTGTTCCTGGAGGACTGAAGGTGAGGTGTTGTTGTGTTCCTGGAGGACTGAAGGTGAGGTGTTGTTGTGCTCCTGGAGGACTGAAGGTGAGGTGTTGTGCTCCTGGAGGACTGAAGGTGAGGTGTTGTGTTCCTGGAGGACTGAAGGTGAGGTGTTGGTGTGCTCCTGGAGGACTGAAGGTGAGGTGTTGTGCTCCTGGAGGACTGAAGGTGAGGTGTTGGTGTGCTCCTGGAGGACTGAAGGTGAGGTGTTGTGCTCCTGGAGGACTGAAGGTGAGGTGTTGTGTTCCTGGAGGACTGAAGGTGAGGTGTTGGTGTGTTCCTGGAGGACTGAAGGTGAGGTGTTGGTGTGTTCCTGGAGGACTGAAGGTGAGGTGTTGGTGTGTTCCTGGAGGACTGAAGGTGAGGTGTTGTGCTCCTGGAGGACTGAAGGTGAGGTGTTGGTGTGCTCCTGGAGGACTGAAGGTGAGGTGTTGTGCTCCTGGAGGACTGAAGGTGAGGTGTTGGTGTGTTCCTGAAGGACTGAAGGTGAGGTGTTGGTGTGTTCCTGGAGGACTGAAGGTGAGGTGTTGGTGTGTTCCTGGAGGACTGAAGGTGAGGTGTTGTGCTCCTGGAGGACTGAAGGTGAGGTGTTGTGTTCCTGGAGGACTGAAGGTGAGGTGTTGTGTTCCTGGAGGACTGAAGGTGAGGTGTTGGTGTGTTCCTGGAGGACTGAAGGTGAGGTGTTGGTGTGCTCCTGGAGGACTGAAGGTGAGGTGTTGTGCTCCTGGAGGACTGAAGGTGAGGTGTTGTGCTCCTGGAGGACTAAAGGTGAGGTGTTGTGCTCCTGGAGGACTGAAGGTGAGGTGTTGGTGTGTTCCTGGAGGACTGAAGGTGAGGTGTTGTGTTCCTGGAGGACTGAACGTGAGGTGTTGTGCTCCTGGAGGACTGAAGGTGAGGTGTTGGTGTGTTCCTGGAGGACTGAAGGTGAGGTGTTGGTGTGTTCCTGGAGGACTGAAGGTGAGGTGTTGTGCTCCTGGAGGACTGAAGGTGAGGTGTTGTGCTCCTGGAGGACTGAAGGTGAGGTGTTGTGCTCCTGGAGGACTGAAGGTGAGGTGTTGGTGTGTTCCTGGAGGACTGAAGGTGAGGTGTTGGTGTGTTCCTGGAGGACTGAAGGTGAGGTGTTGTGCTCCTGGAGGACTGAAGGTGAGGTGTTGGTGTGTTCCTGGAGGACTGAAGGTGACACAGACATGTACAACACAATTTCCTTCCCATCTTAAATATTTATCTAACGTCGCTGTCTTGAACAACGAGTGATCTTCAACGTCGCGATCACGTCTCTCTTCTTTTTGTTTGTTAATCTTAACCTGAACCTCCACATTTATGAGCCCTCGGTAGCTCGTCTCCCACAGTGGGCCCCCAGCAGCAGCTCACCTCCCACAGTGGACCCCCAGCAGCAGCTCACCTCCCACAGTGGACCCCCAGCAGCAGCTCATCTCCCACAGTGGACCCCCAGCAGCAGCTCATCTCCCACAGTGGACCCCCAGCAGCAGCTCATCTCCCACAGTGGACCCCCAGCAGCAGCTCATCTCCCACAGTGGACCCCCAGCAGCAGCTCATCTCCCACAGTGGACCCCCAGCAGCAGCTCATCTCCCACAGTGGACCCCCAGCAGCAGCTCATCTCCCACAGTGGACCCCCAGCAGCAGCTCATCTCCCACAGTGGACCCCCAGCAGCAGCTCACCTCCCACAGTGGGCCCCCAGCAGCAGCTCACCTCCCACAGTGGACCCCCAGCAGCAGCTCACCTCCCACAGTGGACCCCCAGCAGCAGCTCACCTCCCACAGTGGACCCCCAGCAGCAGCTCATCTCCCACAGTGGACCCCCAGCAGCGACTCACCTCCCACAGTGGACCCCCAGCAGCAGCTCATCTCCCACAGTGGGCCCCCAGCAGCAGCTCACCTCCCACAGTGGGCCCCCAGCAGCAGCTCATCTCCCACAGTGGACCCCCAGCAGCGACTCACCTCCCACAGTGGACCCTCAGCAGCAGCTCACCTCCCACAGTGGACCCCCAGCAGCAGCTCACCTCCCACAGTGGACCCCCAGCAGCAGCTCATCTCCCACAGTGGACCCCCAGCAGCAGCTCACCTCCCACAGTGGACCCCCAGCAGCAGCTCACCTCCCACAGTGGACCCCCAGCAGCAGCTCATCTCCCACAGTGGACCCCCAGCAGCGACTCACCTCCATAGTGGACCCCCAGCAGCAACTCACCTCCCACAGTGGACCCCCAGCAGCAGCTCTTCTCCCACAGTGGACCCCCCAGTTGGACCCCCAGTTGGACCCCCAGTGGGACCCCCCCAGCGGGACCCCCCAGCGGGACCCCAGTGGGACCCCCAGCGGGACCCCCCCAGCGGGACCCCCAGCGGGACCCCCAGTGGGACCCCCAGTGGGACCCCAGTGGGACCCCAGTGGGACCCCCAGCGGGGGCTGCTAACTGGCGGGCCCGGATCGAAGGGACACACAAGCCACTCGTGGCCTCAGCTAATTACTGCCCACGTTGTTGGGATGCTGCCGCCAGAGGGGGCTGGTGGCGCGCTGTTTGATGCTTTGTTGTTTTAATGATGGCCGCCTCTTGTGGTGTTGATTGCTGCACGGGAGGGACGGCAGGAGTCCTCCTTTACGGCTCCGGCGCTGGGATGCTGCCATGGCTAGGGTCTTCATCTCCCAGCCTCCGGCGCTGGGACGCTGCCATGGCAAGGGTCTTCATCTCCCAGCCTCCGGCGCTGGGATGCTGAGAACGGCTATGAACGCCCAGCTCTATC